>NW_027442887.1:0-72539 GCF_048569485.1 Anomaloglossus baeobatrachus
GCTCTCAAATTACATAGCAAAAACATGGTGACCAATTCCCTCTAATATTAGTGGGGGTGGGGGGGGTGGGGGGTCAGAATGTATTTAGGTGGTATCAGGTATAATTTTATTACAGGGGACCTGAATAGATGTAGTCAGTCCTGGTCATATAAGCTACACAAAGGGAAAGCTCACTTCTATCTTTCCGGCGAAGGTCTCCCCTAGATTGACATCTCTGACAACAGTGTGATAGATAGAACTCTGTCGGTGCAAAAGTCACGGCTTCTAGAAGGACGTGGTGCGTTTTTACCACTTAAACGTGTACACGCGCAGTCTCTTTTTCCTAGGGTGAGGGCCAAAGATGGTGTGAATTGATTGCCCGGACCCAGATGCGAGTCCTGAGTCCGAGAACTTTGGGTCAATGTAGTAGACGGTGATCCCCAAATGTTCCCTAATTTACAAAACCCTCCGCCGGGCTTCAATCTACCAAGGAAAACATGGGTCACTCTAAATCGTATCAGAACAAACTTTGGCGTCTGTGCGGATTTTATGTAGAAGTGGGGAAAATATCACTCTCCCACCTGTGACTGTGGAGCAGATGGTCAAACTATCCAGCACATTGTGGAGGACTGGAGCGCCCCCTGAGATCCTACCATGGCGACAAGAAGGATTTCTAGATTGGAAATCATGAGAACGCTATTGCATACATAGAAAATCTTCATATTCAACTTTGATTTTTATCCTTTTGATATTTTTCAATCACTGTCTATTGTCTGGTGTTTATTTTTAGATGATGGGAAGGTAGACATTCATACCATTAAATAAATCCTTATCTCTCCTGATGATTAGTTGTTGTTGCAGCGACTCCTACAGTACGAGCCGCCGGAAGATACCCTCACATCAGCTCTCTGCAGCCTGTCTACAGTACCTTCTCTAGCTCGCCTCTGCATTTTCCAGCCAGCCAATCAGAGCTCTCGCTCACCGATATATGCAAATCAGCTGCTGCTGGCAAAAAACAACAGCCAACCGCTTTTTAACCATTTTATCCTAAATATTCAGCAGGGGCGGACCATTCTGGCAGCAGGGGTGGCTTCACTTTCTCACCAGGTTTCATTTTTTTTTTTCATCTCCATAAGGTAAAAGGCTCGGACAATATGGGCACATAAATAGCCATCGCAACATTCTAGTTACTTGGGTGCGGAGCGCAGGCAACGGCACTGGGAGGAGTGGGAGGCACAGGCAGATGTCCCCCACTCCAAGAAACCCACTGAACCGGCGGAACAGAGAGCGAGCACCACATATGCTCCTCTCTACCCATCATAGCCACTGACAGGACACACCAAGTGTGCCCACCGCACCCCCCTTTTTACACATCCTTGATAACTAACCCCTTTTTACACATCCTTGATAACTCACAGCTCACTGACCAGCCCCCGCCGCACCCATGGGGCTGCTCTGGGTTACAATGCTACCACCATTGTGGAGGACACATCCTCAACCATTTCAGGCTTCTTACAAATATTAGCTTACAAATACAAAACTTACAAAATAAATAGCTTTCATTTTCATTTCTTTGGGGGAGTGGGGTCTTTCTATTCAATTCGGGGTCAGCAGATCCCACCTCGGGGTGTTGTTACAGTCTTGTGTCCCGTAATAAAGTGCACATCGGTCGGGGTCCGGCGGGAAGGCTCCCGATGTCCCGGGCACTGCTCACCACTACATTAACACGGAAAAGGGTCAGACATCTCTGTGTCACTAGAGTTCAGTAAGGCCGGACTTCGGCCCCACAGCCTAGGGGGAGGCTGCCCTGGCAGGGTTGGACGGGAATGAAAGTGTTAAATAATGCTGGGCTTGGGGGTTTTTCAAGTATAGGGGAATTTTCAAATAATGTGGGGTTTAGGGGGCTTTGCTAGGATTAGGGAAATAAAGGATAAAAACAAAGGCGGGGAGATCCCAACGAGGCGGCGTAGTGAATTAGGGGTATAAATAGGGGAAGCCATTAGCGTAGGGCAGCCATTTAAGGCAGCCTACGATTAAACACCCAGCCACCCTCCCTTTTAGTGCGGTGCCACTACATGGTGAGGAGGTCTGAGCTTGGCTACGTATGGGCTTTCATTTATTCGTAGAGGTATATATGTTTTGGTTACAATCAGAACTGAGATTTAGGTTGGGGTGTACTTTTGACCTATTAGTTTCTTTCATTCTTGTCACAGCGGCGGCAGGTGGAGTGGAGGGTCCTCCAAGTTGGGAATGTGATCTCACGGTGGTTAGATGGGGGGGAGCTCAAAAGGCTCTGGGCTCCCCAGGTGGATTCAATGGAATGGAAGACGGCAGAACGCCACACAGGTGGTGAAGGGGGAGCCCGTGCGTGGGGGTGCGGTAAAAAATCAGACAGCTGGTTTTGCAGCCAGTGCCTCTGAGCAGGAGTATAATCGGCTAGGGGTCATGCCACCTTGTACAGTAAGTCTATGCTGGGCCGTGCCCGCAATAAAAGAATTGTTGGGGGCTTCGAGGACCATTCCCCTCTTATTAGTGGTATCATTTTGGTTATATGTTGTATGTTTAAATAAAAGGCTGCTGTGGCCAATTCATTCCGTCCTGTGGCGTGGTCTCTTTATTTTAGTTTAGTATGTAAGCTATGGGCCTAGAGGGGAGGATGAATAGGACGGGGAAGGCAAGGACTTAAATCGGGGTTAGGAATGACTCGTCAATACCCATTGTCATGTGCGCTCTACTGTTTTCGGAAGTCCAGGAAAAGGAATGGAGAGAGACACGTATTCGTTGCCCCCTCCTCATCTCCGACCCAAACTCCGGCCGTTTGCCGGCTCCAGCGCAGGGAGGGGCCCGCATCTTGGAGACGCTTATGGCACATCTTGTCAGTACGCCTGGTTCTCACCTGGGATCTATTATAGAAGGGGCTGTCAGGGCATATAATTTTGATGACCTAACATCAGTATGGCAATGGTGGGCGTGTCGGACCCCCACTCATGTGATGATATTGATGATCTGTCCTGAGATTAAGGGGTACTTTGCACACTACGACATCGCAAGCCGATGCTGCGATGCCGAGTGCGATAGTCCCCGCCCCCGTCGCAGATGCGATATCATGGTGATAGCTAGCGTAGCGAACATTATCGCTACGGCAGCTTCACATGCACTCACCTGTCCTGCGACGTCGCTCTGGCCGGCGATCCGCCTCCTTATTAAGGGGGCGGGTCGTGCGGCGTCATAGCGACGTCACACGACAGGCGGCCAATAGCAGCGGAGGGGCGGAGATGAGCAGGATGTAAACATCCCGCCCACCTCCTTCCTTCCGCATTGCCGGCCGGGACGCAGGTAGCAGATGTTCCTCGCTCCTGCGACTTCACACACAGCGATGTGTGCTGCCGCAGGAACGAGGAACAACATCGGACCGTCGCAGCAAGGTAATTATGGTTTTCGCCGACGCTACACCGATGATACGATTACGACGCTTTTGCGCTCGTTAATCGTATCTTCTAGGCTTTACACACTACGATGTCGAGAGCGACGCCGGAAGTGCGTCACTTTCGACATGACCCCTCCGACATCGCACCTGCGATGTCGTAGTTTGCAGAGTACCCCTAAGTCGGCAATATCAGACGCCTGGACAATAGTGTTAAAGGGAATCTGTCAGCAGATTTGTGCTATATAATCTGAGCGCGGCACAATGTAGGGGCTGGGACCCCGATTCCGGCGATGAGTCACTTACTGGGCTGTTTGCTGTCATTCTGATACAATCCCTGGTTTCTCTGCTGCAGACTGACCTAGCAGTGCTCAGAATGCTGAGCCATGTATAACCCTGTCCACAATACTGATTGGCAGCTTCTGTGTACACTGCATATTATTAACAGAAAGCCGCTAATCAGTGGCGGGGGTGGAGTTACACAGAACAGCAGGACAAGAAGGTACGAGACACCAAGTCCTGTAATGATGCTTTCAAGCTGATTAAACACTAATTTTATTGAAAAAGAAACACACAGCCCAGTAAGTGACACATCACCGGATCAGGGTCTCAGCCCCTACGCCGTGCTGCTCTCAAATTACATAGCAAAAACATGGTGACCAATTCCCTCTAATATTAGTGGGGGTGGGGGGGGTGGGGGGTCAGAATGTATTTAGGTGGTATCAGGTATAATTTTATTACAGGGGACCTGAATAGATGTAGTCAGTCCTGGTCATATAAGCTACACAAAGGGAAAGCTCACTTCTATCTTTCCGGCGAAGGTCTCCCCTAGATTGACATCTCTGACAACAGTGTGATAGATAGAACTCTGTCGGTGCAAAAGTCACGGCTTCTAGAAGGACGTGGTGCGTTTTTACCACTTAAACGTGTACACGCGCAGTCTCTTTTTCCTAGGGTGAGGGCCAAAGATGGTGTGAATTGATTGCCCGGACCCAGATGCGAGTCCTGAGTCCGAGAACTTTGGGTCAATGTAGTAGACGGTGATCCCCAAATGTTCCCTAATTTACAAAACCCTCCGCCGGGCTTCAATCTACCAAGGAAAACATGGGTCACTCTAAATCGTATCAGAACAAACTTTGGCGTCTGTGCGGATTTTATGTAGAAGTGGGGAAAATATCACTCTCCCACCTGTGACTGTGGAGCAGATGGTCAAACTATCCAGCACATTGTGGAGGACTGGAGCGCCCCCTGAGATCCTACCATGGCGACAAGAAGGATTTCTAGATTGGAAATCATGAGAACGCTATTGCATACATAGAAAATCTTCATATTCAACTTTGATTTTTATCCTTTTGATATTTTTCAATCACTGTCTATTGTCTGGTGTTTATTTTTAGATGATGGGAAGGTAGACATTCATACCATTAAATAAATCCTTATCTCTCCTGATGATTAGTTGTTGTTGCAGCGACTCCTACAGTACGAGCCGCCGGAAGATACCCTCACATCAGCTCTCTGCAGCCTGTCTACAGTACCTTCTCTAGCTCGCCTCTGCATTTTCCAGCCAGCCAATCAGAGCTCTCGCTCACCGATATATGCAAATCAGCTGCTGCTGGCAAAAAACAACAGCCAACCGCTTTTTAACCATTTTATCCTAAATATTCAGCAGGGGCGGACCATTCTGGCAGCAGGGGTGGCTTCACTTTCTCACCAGGTTTCATTTTTTTTTTTCATCTCCATAAGGTAAAAGGCTCGGACAATATGGGCACATAAATAGCCATCGCAACATTCTAGTTACTTGGGTGCGGAGCGCAGGCAACGGCACTGGGAGGAGTGGGAGGCACAGGCAGATGTCCCCCACTCCAAGAAACCCACTGAACCGGCGGAACAGAGAGCGAGCACCACATATGCTCCTCTCTACCCATCATAGCCACTGACAGGACACACCAAGTGTGCCCACCGCACCCCCCTTTTTACACATCCTTGATAACTAACCCCTTTTTACACATCCTTGATAACTCACAGCTCACTGACCAGCCCCCGCCGCACCCATGGGGCTGCTCTGGGTTACAATGCTACCACCATTGTGGAGGACACATCCTCAACCATTTCAGGCTTCTTACAAATATTAGCTTACAAATACAAAACTTACAAAATAAATAGCTTTCATTTTCATTTCTTTGGGGGAGTGGGGTCTTTCTATTCAATTCGGGGTCAGCAGATCCCACCTCGGGGTGTTGTTACAGTCTTGTGTCCCGTAATAAAGTGCACATCGGTCGGGGTCCGGCGGGAAGGCTCCCGATGTCCCGGGCACTGCTCACCACTACATTAACACGGAAAAGGGTCAGACATCTCTGTGTCACTAGAGTTCAGTAAGGCCGGACTTCGGCCCCACAGCCTAGGGGGAGGCTGCCCTGGCAGGGTTGGACGGGAATGAAAGTGTTAAATAATGCTGGGCTTGGGGGTTTTTCAAGTATAGGGGAATTTTCAAATAATGTGGGGTTTAGGGGGCTTTGCTAGGATTAGGGAAATAAAGGATAAAAACAAAGGCGGGGAGATCCCAACGAGGCGGCGTAGTGAATTAGGGGTATAAATAGGGGAAGCCATTAGCGTAGGGCAGCCATTTAAGGCAGCCTACGATTAAACACCCAGCCACCCTCCCTTTTAGTGCGGTGCCACTACATGGTGAGGAGGTCTGAGCTTGGCTACGTATGGGCTTTCATTTATTCGTAGAGGTATATATGTTTTGGTTACAATCAGAACTGAGATTTAGGTTGGGGTGTACTTTTGACCTATTAGTTTCTTTCATTCTTGTCACAGCGGCGGCAGGTGGAGTGGAGGGTCCTCCAAGTTGGGAATGTGATCTCACGGTGGTTAGATGGGGGGGAGCTCAAAAGGCTCTGGGCTCCCCAGGTGGATTCAATGGAATGGAAGACGGCAGAACGCCACACAGGTGGTGAAGGGGGAGCCCGTGCGTGGGGGTGCGGTAAAAAATCAGACAGCTGGTTTTGCAGCCAGTGCCTCTGAGCAGGAGTATAATCGGCTAGGGGTCATGCCACCTTGTACAGTAAGTCTATGCTGGGCCGTGCCCGCAATAAAAGAATTGTTGGGGGCTTCGAGGACCATTCCCCTCTTATTAGTGGTATCATTTTGGTTATATGTTGTATGTTTAAATAAAAGGCTGCTGTGGCCAATTCATTCCGTCCTGTGGCGTGGTCTCTTTATTTTAGTTTAGTATGTAAGCTATGGGCCTAGAGGGGAGGATGAATAGGACGGGGAAGGCAAGGACTTAAATCGGGGTTAGGAATGACTCGTCAATACCCATTGTCATGTGCGCTCTACTGTTTTCGGAAGTCCAGGAAAAGGAATGGAGAGAGACACGTATTCGTTGCCCCCTCCTCATCTCCGACCCAAACTCCGGCCGTTTGCCGGCTCCAGCGCAGGGAGGGGCCCGCATCTTGGAGACGCTTATGGCACATCTTGTCAGTACGCCTGGTTCTCACCTGGGATCTATTATAGAAGGGGCTGTCAGGGCATATAATTTTGATGACCTAACATCAGTATGGCAATGGTGGGCGTGTCGGACCCCCACTCATGTGATGATATTGATGATCTGTCCTGAGATTAAGGGGTACTTTGCACACTACGACATCGCAAGCCGATGCTGCGATGCCGAGTGCGATAGTCCCCGCCCCCGTCGCAGATGCGATATCATGGTGATAGCTAGCGTAGCGAACATTATCGCTACGGCAGCTTCACATGCACTCACCTGTCCTGCGACGTCGCTCTGGCCGGCGATCCGCCTCCTTATTAAGGGGGCGGGTCGTGCGGCGTCATAGCGACGTCACACGACAGGCGGCCAATAGCAGCGGAGGGGCGGAGATGAGCAGGATGTAAACATCCCGCCCACCTCCTTCCTTCCGCATTGCCGGCCGGGACGCAGGTAGCAGATGTTCCTCGCTCCTGCGACTTCACACACAGCGATGTGTGCTGCCGCAGGAACGAGGAACAACATCGGACCGTCGCAGCAAGGTAATTATGGTTTTCGCCGACGCTACACCGATGATACGATTACGACGCTTTTGCGCTCGTTAATCGTATCTTCTAGGCTTTACACACTACGATGTCGAGAGCGACGCCGGAAGTGCGTCACTTTCGACATGACCCCTCCGACATCGCACCTGCGATGTCGTAGTTTGCAGAGTACCCCTAAGTCGGCAATATCAGACGCCTGGACAATAGTGTTAAAGGGAATCTGTCAGCAGATTTGTGCTATATAATCTGAGCGCGGCACAATGTAGGGGCTGGGACCCCGATTCCGGCGATGAGTCACTTACTGGGCTGTTTGCTGTCATTCTGATACAATCCCTGGTTTCTCTGCTGCAGACTGACCTAGCAGTGCTCAGAATGCTGAGCCATGTATAACCCTGTCCACAATACTGATTGGCAGCTTCTGTGTACACTGCATATTATTAACAGAAAGCCGCTAATCAGTGGCGGGGGTGGAGTTACACAGAACAGCAGGACAAGAAGGTACGAGACACCAAGTCCTGTAATGATGCTTTCAAGCTGATTAAACACTAATTTTATTGAAAAAGAAACACACAGCCCAGTAAGTGACACATCACCGGATCAGGGTCTCAGCCCCTACGCCGTGCTGCTCTCAAATTACATAGCAAAAACATGGTGACCAATTCCCTCTAATATTAGTGGGGGTGGGGGGGGTGGGGGGTCAGAATGTATTTAGGTGGTATCAGGTATAATTTTATTACAGGGGACCTGAATAGATGTAGTCAGTCCTGGTCATATAAGCTACACAAAGGGAAAGCTCACTTCTATCTTTCCGGCGAAGGTCTCCCCTAGATTGACATCTCTGACAACAGTGTGATAGATAGAACTCTGTCGGTGCAAAAGTCACGGCTTCTAGAAGGACGTGGTGCGTTTTTACCACTTAAACGTGTACACGCGCAGTCTCTTTTTCCTAGGGTGAGGGCCAAAGATGGTGTGAATTGATTGCCCGGACCCAGATGCGAGTCCTGAGTCCGAGAACTTTGGGTCAATGTAGTAGACGGTGATCCCCAAATGTTCCCTAATTTACAAAACCCTCCGCCGGGCTTCAATCTACCAAGGAAAACATGGGTCACTCTAAATCGTATCAGAACAAACTTTGGCGTCTGTGCGGATTTTATGTAGAAGTGGGGAAAATATCACTCTCCCACCTGTGACTGTGGAGCAGATGGTCAAACTATCCAGCACATTGTGGAGGACTGGAGCGCCCCCTGAGATCCTACCATGGCGACAAGAAGGATTTCTAGATTGGAAATCATGAGAACGCTATTGCATACATAGAAAATCTTCATATTCAACTTTGATTTTTATCCTTTTGATATTTTTCAATCACTGTCTATTGTCTGGTGTTTATTTTTAGATGATGGGAAGGTAGACATTCATACCATTAAATAAATCCTTATCTCTCCTGATGATTAGTTGTTGTTGCAGCGACTCCTACAGTACGAGCCGCCGGAAGATACCCTCACATCAGCTCTCTGCAGCCTGTCTACAGTACCTTCTCTAGCTCGCCTCTGCATTTTCCAGCCAGCCAATCAGAGCTCTCGCTCACCGATATATGCAAATCAGCTGCTGCTGGCAAAAAACAACAGCCAACCGCTTTTTAACCATTTTATCCTAAATATTCAGCAGGGGCGGACCATTCTGGCAGCAGGGGTGGCTTCACTTTCTCACCAGGTTTCATTTTTTTTTTTCATCTCCATAAGGTAAAAGGCTCGGACAATATGGGCACATAAATAGCCATCGCAACATTCTAGTTACTTGGGTGCGGAGCGCAGGCAACGGCACTGGGAGGAGTGGGAGGCACAGGCAGATGTCCCCCACTCCAAGAAACCCACTGAACCGGCGGAACAGAGAGCGAGCACCACATATGCTCCTCTCTACCCATCATAGCCACTGACAGGACACACCAAGTGTGCCCACCGCACCCCCCTTTTTACACATCCTTGATAACTAACCCCTTTTTACACATCCTTGATAACTCACAGCTCACTGACCAGCCCCCGCCGCACCCATGGGGCTGCTCTGGGTTACAATGCTACCACCATTGTGGAGGACACATCCTCAACCATTTCAGGCTTCTTACAAATATTAGCTTACAAATACAAAACTTACAAAATAAATAGCTTTCATTTTCATTTCTTTGGGGGAGTGGGGTCTTTCTATTCAATTCGGGGTCAGCAGATCCCACCTCGGGGTGTTGTTACAGTCTTGTGTCCCGTAATAAAGTGCACATCGGTCGGGGTCCGGCGGGAAGGCTCCCGATGTCCCGGGCACTGCTCACCGCTACATTAACACGGAAAAGGGTCAGACATCTCTGTGTCACTAGAGTTCAGTAAGGCCGGACTTCGGCCCCACAGCCTAGGGGGAGGCTGCCCTGGCAGGGTTGGACGGGAATGAAAGTGTTAAATAATGCTGGGCTTGGGGGTTTTTCAAGTATAGGGGAATTTTCAAATAATGTGGGGTTTAGGGGGCTTTGCTAGGATTAGGGAAATAAAGGATAAAAACAAAGGCGGGGAGATCCCAACGAGGCGGCGTAGTGAATTAGGGGTATAAATAGGGGAAGCCATTAGCGTAGGGCAGCCATTTAAGGCAGCCTACGATTAAACACCCAGCCACCCTCCCTTTTAGTGCGGTGCCACTACATGGTGAGGAGGTCTGAGCTTGGCTACGTATGGGCTTTCATTTATTCGTAGAGGTATATATGTTTTGGTTACAATCAGAACTGAGATTTAGGTTGGGGTGTACTTTTGACCTATTAGTTTCTTTCATTCTTGTCACAGCGGCGGCAGGTGGAGTGGAGGGTCCTCCAAGTTGGGAATGTGATCTCACGGTGGTTAGATGGGGGGGAGCTCAAAAGGCTCTGGGCTCCCCAGGTGGATTCAATGGAATGGAAGACGGCAGAACGCCACACAGGTGGTGAAGGGGGAGCCCGTGCGTGGGGGTGCGGTAAAAAATCAGACAGCTGGTTTTGCAGCCAGTGCCTCTGAGCAGGAGTATAATCGGCTAGGGGTCATGCCACCTTGTACAGTAAGTCTATGCTGGGCCGTGCCCGCAATAAAAGAATTGTTGGGGGCTTCGAGGACCATTCCCCTCTTATTAGTGGTATCATTTTGGTTATATGTTGTATGTTTAAATAAAAGGCTGCTGTGGCCAATTCATTCCGTCCTGTGGCGTGGTCTCTTTATTTTAGTTTAGTATGTAAGCTATGGGCCTAGAGGGGAGGATGAATAGGACGGGGAAGGCAAGGACTTAAATCGGGGTTAGGAATGACTCGTCAATACCCATTGTCATGTGCGCTCTACTGTTTTCGGAAGTCCAGGAAAAGGAATGGAGAGAGACACGTATTCGTTGCCCCCTCCTCATCTCCGACCCAAACTCCGGCCGTTTGCCGGCTCCAGCGCAGGGAGGGGCCCGCATCTTGGAGACGCTTATGGCACATCTTGTCAGTACGCCTGGTTCTCACCTGGGATCTATTATAGAAGGGGCTGTCAGGGCATATAATTTTGATGACCTAACATCAGTATGGCAATGGTGGGCGTGTCGGACCCCCACTCATGTGATGATATTGATGATCTGTCCTGAGATTAAGGGGTACTTTGCACACTACGACATCGCAAGCCGATGCTGCGATGCCGAGTGCGATAGTCCCCGCCCCCGTCGCAGATGCGATATCATGGTGATAGCTAGCGTAGCGAACATTATCGCTACGGCAGCTTCACATGCACTCACCTGTCCTGCGACGTCGCTCTGGCCGGCGATCCGCCTCCTTATTAAGGGGGCGGGTCGTGCGGCGTCATAGCGACGTCACACGACAGGCGGCCAATAGCAGCGGAGGGGCGGAGATGAGCAGGATGTAAACATCCCGCCCACCTCCTTCCTTCCGCATTGCCGGCCGGGACGCAGGTAGCAGATGTTCCTCGCTCCTGCGACTTCACACACAGCGATGTGTGCTGCCGCAGGAACGAGGAACAACATCGGACCGTCGCAGCAAGGTAATTATGGTTTTCGCCGACGCTACACCGATGATACGATTACGACGCTTTTGCGCTCGTTAATCGTATCTTCTAGGCTTTACACACTACGATGTCGAGAGCGACGCCGGAAGTGCGTCACTTTCGACATGACCCCTCCGACATCGCACCTGCGATGTCGTAGTTTGCAGAGTACCCCTAAGTCGGCAATATCAGACGCCTGGACAATAGTGTTAAAGGGAATCTGTCAGCAGATTTGTGCTATATAATCTGAGCGCGGCACAATGTAGGGGCTGGGACCCCGATTCCGGCGATGAGTCACTTACTGGGCTGTTTGCTGTCATTCTGATACAATCCCTGGTTTCTCTGCTGCAGACTGACCTAGCAGTGCTCAGAATGCTGAGCCATGTATAACCCTGTCCACAATACTGATTGGCAGCTTCTGTGTACACTGCATATTATTAACAGAAAGCCGCTAATCAGTGGCGGGGGTGGAGTTACACAGAACAGCAGGACAAGAAGGTACGAGACACCAAGTCCTGTAATGATGCTTTCAAGCTGATTAAACACTAATTTTATTGAAAAAGAAACACACAGCCCAGTAAGTGACACATCACCGGATCAGGGTCTCAGCCCCTACGCCGTGCTGCTCTCAAATTACATAGCAAAAACATGGTGACCAATTCCCTCTAATATTAGTGGGGGTGGGGGGGGTGGGGGGTCAGAATGTATTTAGGTGGTATCAGGTATAATTTTATTACAGGGGACCTGAATAGATGTAGTCAGTCCTGGTCATATAAGCTACACAAAGGGAAAGCTCACTTCTATCTTTCCGGCGAAGGTCTCCCCTAGATTGACATCTCTGACAACAGTGTGATAGATAGAACTCTGTCGGTGCAAAAGTCACGGCTTCTAGAAGGACGTGGTGCGTTTTTACCACTTAAACGTGTACACGCGCAGTCTCTTTTTCCTAGGGTGAGGGCCAAAGATGGTGTGAATTGATTGCCCGGACCCAGATGCGAGTCCTGAGTCCGAGAACTTTGGGTCAATGTAGTAGACGGTGATCCCCAAATGTTCCCTAATTTACAAAACCCTCCGCCGGGCTTCAATCTACCAAGGAAAACATGGGTCACTCTAAATCGTATCAGAACAAACTTTGGCGTCTGTGCGGATTTTATGTAGAAGTGGGGAAAATATCACTCTCCCACCTGTGACTGTGGAGCAGATGGTCAAACTATCCAGCACATTGTGGAGGACTGGAGCGCCCCCTGAGATCCTACCATGGCGACAAGAAGGATTTCTAGATTGGAAATCATGAGAACGCTATTGCATACATAGAAAATCTTCATATTCAACTTTGATTTTTATCCTTTTGATATTTTTCAATCACTGTCTATTGTCTGGTGTTTATTTTTAGATGATGGGAAGGTAGACATTCATACCATTAAATAAATCCTTATCTCTCCTGATGATTAGTTGTTGTTGCAGCGACTCCTACAGTACGAGCCGCCGGAAGATACCCTCACATCAGCTCTCTGCAGCCTGTCTACAGTACCTTCTCTAGCTCGCCTCTGCATTTTCCAGCCAGCCAATCAGAGCTCTCGCTCACCGATATATGCAAATCAGCTGCTGCTGGCAAAAAACAACAGCCAACCGCTTTTTAACCATTTTATCCTAAATATTCAGCAGGGGCGGACCATTCTGGCAGCAGGGGTGGCTTCACTTTCTCACCAGGTTTCATTTTTTTTTTTCATCTCCATAAGGTAAAAGGCTCGGACAATATGGGCACATAAATAGCCATCGCAACATTCTAGTTACTTGGGTGCGGAGCGCAGGCAACGGCACTGGGAGGAGTGGGAGGCACAGGCAGATGTCCCCCACTCCAAGAAACCCACTGAACCGGCGGAACAGAGAGCGAGCACCACATATGCTCCTCTCTACCCATCATAGCCACTGACAGGACACACCAAGTGTGCCCACCGCACCCCCCTTTTTACACATCCTTGATAACTAACCCCTTTTTACACATCCTTGATAACTCACAGCTCACTGACCAGCCCCCGCCGCACCCATGGGGCTGCTCTGGGTTACAATGCTACCACCATTGTGGAGGACACATCCTCAACCATTTCAGGCTTCTTACAAATATTAGCTTACAAATACAAAACTTACAAAATAAATAGCTTTCATTTTCATTTCTTTGGGGGAGTGGGGTCTTTCTATTCAATTCGGGGTCAGCAGATCCCACCTCGGGGTGTTGTTACAGTCTTGTGTCCCGTAATAAAGTGCACATCGGTCGGGGTCCGGCGGGAAGGCTCCCGATGTCCCGGGCACTGCTCACCACTACATTAACACGGAAAAGGGTCAGACATCTCTGTGTCACTAGAGTTCAGTAAGGCCGGACTTCGGCCCCACAGCCTAGGGGGAGGCTGCCCTGGCAGGGTTGGACGGGAATGAAAGTGTTAAATAATGCTGGGCTTGGGGGTTTTTCAAGTATAGGGGAATTTTCAAATAATGTGGGGTTTAGGGGGCTTTGCTAGGATTAGGGAAATAAAGGATAAAAACAAAGGCGGGGAGATCCCAACGAGGCGGCGTAGTGAATTAGGGGTATAAATAGGGGAAGCCATTAGCGTAGGGCAGCCATTTAAGGCAGCCTACGATTAAACACCCAGCCACCCTCCCTTTTAGTGCGGTGCCACTACATGGTGAGGAGGTCTGAGCTTGGCTACGTATGGGCTTTCATTTATTCGTAGAGGTATATATGTTTTGGTTACAATCAGAACTGAGATTTAGGTTGGGGTGTACTTTTGACCTATTAGTTTCTTTCATTCTTGTCACAGCGGCGGCAGGTGGAGTGGAGGGTCCTCCAAGTTGGGAATGTGATCTCACGGTGGTTAGATGGGGGGGAGCTCAAAAGGCTCTGGGCTCCCCAGGTGGATTCAATGGAATGGAAGACGGCAGAACGCCACACAGGTGGTGAAGGGGGAGCCCGTGCGTGGGGGTGCGGTAAAAAATCAGACAGCTGGTTTTGCAGCCAGTGCCTCTGAGCAGGAGTATAATCGGCTAGGGGTCATGCCACCTTGTACAGTAAGTCTATGCTGGGCCGTGCCCGCAATAAAAGAATT
Source organism: Anomaloglossus baeobatrachus (assembly GCF_048569485.1). Taxonomy (NCBI): domain Eukaryota; kingdom Metazoa; phylum Chordata; class Amphibia; order Anura; family Aromobatidae; genus Anomaloglossus; species Anomaloglossus baeobatrachus. Next base: position 14,571 of record NW_027442887.1, read on the forward strand.
GTTGGGGGCTTCGAGGACCATTCCCCTCTTATTAGTGGTATCATTTTGGTTATATGTTGTATGTTTAAATAAAAGGCTGCTGTGGCCAATTCATTCCGTCCTGTGGCGTGGTCTCTTTATTTTAGTTTAGTATGTAAGCTATGGGCCTAGAGGGGAGGATGAATAGGACGGGGAAGGCAAGGACTTAAATCGGGGTTAGGAATGACTCGTCAATACCCATTGTCATGTGCGCTCTACTGTTTTCGGAAGTCCAGGAAAAGGAATGGAGAGAGACACGTATTCGTTGCCCCCTCCTCATCTCCGACCCAAACTCCGGCCGTTTGCCGGCTCCAGCGCAGGGAGGGGCCCGCATCTTGGAGACGCTTATGGCACATCTTGTCAGTACGCCTGGTTCTCACCTGGGATCTATTATAGAAGGGGCTGTCAGGGCATATAATTTTGATGACCTAACATCAGTATGGCAATGGTGGGCGTGTCGGACCCCCACTCATGTGATGATATTGATGATCTGTCCTGAGATTAAGGGGTACTTTGCACACTACGACATCGCAAGCCGATGCTGCGATGCCGAGTGCGATAGTCCCCGCCCCCGTCGCAGATGCGATATCATGGTGATAGCTAGCGTAGCGAACATTATCGCTACGGCAGCTTCACATGCACTCACCTGTCCTGCGACGTCGCTCTGGCCGGCGATCCGCCTCCTTATTAAGGGGGCGGGTCGTGCGGCGTCATAGCGACGTCACACGACAGGCGGCCAATAGCAGCGGAGGGGCGGAGATGAGCAGGATGTAAACATCCCGCCCACCTCCTTCCTTCCGCATTGCCGGCCGGGACGCAGGTAGCAGATGTTCCTCGCTCCTGCGACTTCACACACAGCGATGTGTGCTGCCGCAGGAACGAGGAACAACATCGGACCGTCGCAGCAAGGTAATTATGGTTTTCGCCGACGCTACACCGATGATACGATTACGACGCTTTTGCGCTCGTTAATCGTATCTTCTAGGCTTTACACACTACGATGTCGAGAGCGACGCCGGAAGTGCGTCACTTTCGACATGACCCCTCCGACATCGCACCTGCGATGTCGTAGTTTGCAGAGTACCCCTAAGTCGGCAATATCAGACGCCTGGACAATAGTGTTAAAGGGAATCTGTCAGCAGATTTGTGCTATATAATCTGAGCGCGGCACAATGTAGGGGCTGGGACCCCGATTCCGGCGATGAGTCACTTACTGGGCTGTTTGCTGTCATTCTGATACAATCCCTGGTTTCTCTGCTGCAGACTGACCTAGCAGTGCTCAGAATGCTGAGCCATGTATAACCCTGTCCACAATACTGATTGGCAGCTTCTGTGTACACTGCATATTATTAACAGAAAGCCGCTAATCAGTGGCGGGGGTGGAGTTACACAGAACAGCAGGACAAGAAGGTACGAGACACCAAGTCCTGTAATGATGCTTTCAAGCTGATTAAACACTAATTTTATTGAAAAAGAAACACACAGCCCAGTAAGTGACACATCACCGGATCAGGGTCTCAGCCCCTACGCCGTGCTGCTCTCAAATTACATAGCAAAAACATGGTGACCAATTCCCTCTAATATTAGTGGGGGTGGGGGGGGTGGGGGGTCAGAATGTATTTAGGTGGTATCAGGTATAATTTTATTACAGGGGACCTGAATAGATGTAGTCAGTCCTGGTCATATAAGCTACACAAAGGGAAAGCTCACTTCTATCTTTCCGGCGAAGGTCTCCCCTAGATTGACATCTCTGACAACAGTGTGATAGATAGAACTCTGTCGGTGCAAAAGTCACGGCTTCTAGAAGGACGTGGTGCGTTTTTACCACTTAAACGTGTACACGCGCAGTCTCTTTTTCCTAGGGTGAGGGCCAAAGATGGTGTGAATTGATTGCCCGGACCCAGATGCGAGTCCTGAGTCCGAGAACTTTGGGTCAATGTAGTAGACGGTGATCCCCAAATGTTCCCTAATTTACAAAACCCTCCGCCGGGCTTCAATCTACCAAGGAAAACATGGGTCACTCTAAATCGTATCAGAACAAACTTTGGCGTCTGTGCGGATTTTATGTAGAAGTGGGGAAAATATCACTCTCCCACCTGTGACTGTGGAGCAGATGGTCAAACTATCCAGCACATTGTGGAGGACTGGAGCGCCCCCTGAGATCCTACCATGGCGACAAGAAGGATTTCTAGATTGGAAATCATGAGAACGCTATTGCATACATAGAAAATCTTCATATTCAACTTTGATTTTTATCCTTTTGATATTTTTCAATCACTGTCTATTGTCTGGTGTTTATTTTTAGATGATGGGAAGGTAGACATTCATACCATTAAATAAATCCTTATCTCTCCTGATGATTAGTTGTTGTTGCAGCGACTCCTACAGTACGAGCCGCCGGAAGATACCCTCACATCAGCTCTCTGCAGCCTGTCTACAGTACCTTCTCTAGCTCGCCTCTGCATTTTCCAGCCAGCCAATCAGAGCTCTCGCTCACCGATATATGCAAATCAGCTGCTGCTGGCAAAAAACAACAGCCAACCGCTTTTTAACCATTTTATCCTAAATATTCAGCAGGGGCGGACCATTCTGGCAGCAGGGGTGGCTTCACTTTCTCACCAGGTTTCATTTTTTTTTTTCATCTCCATAAGGTAAAAGGCTCGGACAATATGGGCACATAAATAGCCATCGCAACATTCTAGTTACTTGGGTGCGGAGCGCAGGCAACGGCACTGGGAGGAGTGGGAGGCACAGGCAGATGTCCCCCACTCCAAGAAACCCACTGAACCGGCGGAACAGAGAGCGAGCACCACATATGCTCCTCTCTACCCATCATAGCCACTGACAGGACACACCAAGTGTGCCCACCGCACCCCCCTTTTTACACATCCTTGATAACTAACCCCTTTTTACACATCCTTGATAACTCACAGCTCACTGACCAGCCCCCGCCGCACCCATGGGGCTGCTCTGGGTTACAATGCTACCACCATTGTGGAGGACACATCCTCAACCATTTCAGGCTTCTTACAAATATTAGCTTACAAATACAAAACTTACAAAATAAATAGCTTTCATTTTCATTTCTTTGGGGGAGTGGGGTCTTTCTATTCAATTCGGGGTCAGCAGATCCCACCTCGGGGTGTTGTTACAGTCTTGTGTCCCGTAATAAAGTGCACATCGGTCGGGGTCCGGCGGGAAGGCTCCCGATGTCCCGGGCACTGCTCACCACTACATTAACACGGAAAAGGGTCAGACATCTCTGTGTCACTAGAGTTCAGTAAGGCCGGACTTCGGCCCCACAGCCTAGGGGGAGGCTGCCCTGGCAGGGTTGGACGGGAATGAAAGTGTTAAATAATGCTGGGCTTGGGGGTTTTTCAAGTATAGGGGAATTTTCAAATAATGTGGGGTTTAGGGGGCTTTGCTAGGATTAGGGAAATAAAGGATAAAAACAAAGGCGGGGAGATCCCAACGAGGCGGCGTAGTGAATTAGGGGTATAAATAGGGGAAGCCATTAGCGTAGGGCAGCCATTTAAGGCAGCCTACGATTAAACACCCAGCCACCCTCCCTTTTAGTGCGGTGCCACTACATGGTGAGGAGGTCTGAGCTTGGCTACGTATGGGCTTTCATTTATTCGTAGAGGTATATATGTTTTGGTTACAATCAGAACTGAGATTTAGGTTGGGGTGTACTTTTGACCTATTAGTTTCTTTCATTCTTGTCACAGCGGCGGCAGGTGGAGTGGAGGGTCCTCCAAGTTGGGAATGTGATCTCACGGTGGTTAGATGGGGGGGAGCTCAAAAGGCTCTGGGCTCCCCAGGTGGATTCAATGGAATGGAAGACGGCAGAACGCCACACAGGTGGTGAAGGGGGAGCCCGTGCGTGGGGGTGCGGTAAAAAATCAGACAGCTGGTTTTGCAGCCAGTGCCTCTGAGCAGGAGTATAATCGGCTAGGGGTCATGCCACCTTGTACAGTAAGTCTATGCTGGGCCGTGCCCGCAATAAAAGAATTGTTGGGGGCTTCGAGGACCATTCCCCTCTTATTAGTGGTATCATTTTGGTTATATGTTGTATGTTTAAATAAAAGGCTGCTGTGGCCAATTCATTCCGTCCTGTGGCGTGGTCTCTTTATTTTAGTTTAGTATGTAAGCTATGGGCCTAGAGGGGAGGATGAATAGGACGGGGAAGGCAAGGACTTAAATCGGGGTTAGGAATGACTCGTCAATACCCATTGTCATGTGCGCTCTACTGTTTTCGGAAGTCCAGGAAAAGGAATGGAGAGAGACACGTATTCGTTGCCCCCTCCTCATCTCCGACCCAAACTCCGGCCGTTTGCCGGCTCCAGCGCAGGGAGGGGCCCGCATCTTGGAGACGCTTATGGCACATCTTGTCAGTACGCCTGGTTCTCACCTGGGATCTATTATAGAAGGGGCTGTCAGGGCATATAATTTTGATGACCTAACATCAGTATGGCAATGGTGGGCGTGTCGGACCCCCACTCATGTGATGATATTGATGATCTGTCCTGAGATTAAGGGGTACTTTGCACACTACGACATCGCAAGCCGATGCTGCGATGCCGAGTGCGATAGTCCCCGCCCCCGTCGCAGATGCGATATCATGGTGATAGCTAGCGTAGCGAACATTATCGCTACGGCAGCTTCACATGCACTCACCTGTCCTGCGACGTCGCTCTGGCCGGCGATCCGCCTCCTTATTAAGGGGGCGGGTCGTGCGGCGTCATAGCGACGTCACACGACAGGCGGCCAATAGCAGCGGAGGGGCGGAGATGAGCAGGATGTAAACATCCCGCCCACCTCCTTCCTTCCGCATTGCCGGCCGGGACGCAGGTAGCAGATGTTCCTCGCTCCTGCGACTTCACACACAGCGATGTGTGCTGCCGCAGGAACGAGGAACAACATCGGACCGTCGCAGCAAGGTAATTATGGTTTTCGCCGACGCTACACCGATGATACGATTACGACGCTTTTGCGCTCGTTAATCGTATCTTCTAGGCTTTACACACTACGATGTCGAGAGCGACGCCGGAAGTGCGTCACTTTCGACATGACCCCTCCGACATCGCACCTGCGATGTCGTAGTTTGCAGAGTACCCCTAAGTCGGCAATATCAGACGCCTGGACAATAGTGTTAAAGGGAATCTGTCAGCAGATTTGTGCTATATAATCTGAGCGCGGCACAATGTAGGGGCTGGGACCCCGATTCCGGCGATGAGTCACTTACTGGGCTGTTTGCTGTCATTCTGATACAATCCCTGGTTTCTCTGCTGCAGACTGACCTAGCAGTGCTCAGAATGCTGAGCCATGTATAACCCTGTCCACAATACTGATTGGCAGCTTCTGTGTACACTGCATATTATTAACAGAAAGCCGCTAATCAGTGGCGGGGGTGGAGTTACACAGAACAGCAGGACAAGAAGGTACGAGACACCAAGTCCTGTAATGATGCTTTCAAGCTGATTAAACACTAATTTTATTGAAAAAGAAACACACAGCCCAGTAAGTGACACATCACCGGATCAGGGTCTCAGCCCCTACGCCGTGCTGCTCTCAAATTACATAGCAAAAACATGGTGACCAATTCCCTCTAATATTAGTGGGGGTGGGGGGGGTGGGGGGTCAGAATGTATTTAGGTGGTATCAGGTATAATTTTATTACAGGGGACCTGAATAGATGTAGTCAGTCCTGGTCATATAAGCTACACAAAGGGAAAGCTCACTTCTATCTTTCCGGCGAAGGTCTCCCCTAGATTGACATCTCTGACAACAGTGTGATAGATAGAACTCTGTCGGTGCAAAAGTCACGGCTTCTAGAAGGACGTGGTGCGTTTTTACCACTTAAACGTGTACACGCGCAGTCTCTTTTTCCTAGGGTGAGGGCCAAAGATGGTGTGAATTGATTGCCCGGACCCAGATGCGAGTCCTGAGTCCGAGAACTTTGGGTCAATGTAGTAGACGGTGATCCCCAAATGTTCCCTAATTTACAAAACCCTCCGCCGGGCTTCAATCTACCAAGGAAAACATGGGTCACTCTAAATCGTATCAGAACAAACTTTGGCGTCTGTGCGGATTTTATGTAGAAGTGGGGAAAATATCACTCTCCCACCTGTGACTGTGGAGCAGATGGTCAAACTATCCAGCACATTGTGGAGGACTGGAGCGCCCCCTGAGATCCTACCATGGCGACAAGAAGGATTTCTAGATTGGAAATCATGAGAACGCTATTGCATACATAGAAAATCTTCATATTCAACTTTGATTTTTATCCTTTTGATATTTTTCAATCACTGTCTATTGTCTGGTGTTTATTTTTAGATGATGGGAAGGTAGACATTCATACCATTAAATAAATCCTTATCTCTCCTGATGATTAGTTGTTGTTGCAGCGACTCCTACAGTACGAGCCGCCGGAAGATACCCTCACATCAGCTCTCTGCAGCCTGTCTACAGTACCTTCTCTAGCTCGCCTCTGCATTTTCCAGCCAGCCAATCAGAGCTCTCGCTCACCGATATATGCAAATCAGCTGCTGCTGGCAAAAAACAACAGCCAACCGCTTTTTAACCATTTTATCCTAAATATTCAGCAGGGGCGGACCATTCTGGCAGCAGGGGTGGCTTCACTTTCTCACCAGGTTTCATTTTTTTTTTTCATCTCCATAAGGTAAAAGGCTCGGACAATATGGGCACATAAATAGCCATCGCAACATTCTAGTTACTTGGGTGCGGAGCGCAGGCAACGGCACTGGGAGGAGTGGGAGGCACAGGCAGATGTCCCCCACTCCAAGAAACCCACTGAACCGGCGGAACAGAGAGCGAGCACCACATATGCTCCTCTCTACCCATCATAGCCACTGACAGGACACACCAAGTGTGCCCACCGCACCCCCCTTTTTACACATCCTTGATAACTAACCCCTTTTTACACATCCTTGATAACTCACAGCTCACTGACCAGCCCCCGCCGCACCCATGGGGCTGCTCTGGGTTACAATGCTACCACCATTGTGGAGGACACATCCTCAACCATTTCAGGCTTCTTACAAATATTAGCTTACAAATACAAAACTTACAAAATAAATAGCTTTCATTTTCATTTCTTTGGGGGAGTGGGGTCTTTCTATTCAATTCGGGGTCAGCAGATCCCACCTCGGGGTGTTGTTACAGTCTTGTGTCCCATAATAAAGTGCACATCAGTCGGGGTCCCGATGTCCCGGGCACTGCTCACCACTACATTAACACGGAAAAGGGTCAGACATCTCTGTGTCACTAGAGTTCAGTAAGGCCGGACTTCGGCCCCACAGCCTAGGGGGAGGCTGCCCTGGCAGGGTTGGACGGGAATGAAAGTGTTAAATAATGCTGGGCTTGGGGGTTTTTCAAGTATAGGGGAATTTTCAAATAATGTGGGGTTTAGGGGGCTTTGCTAGGATTAGGGAAATAAAGGATAAAAACAAAGGCGGGGAGATCCCAACGAGGCGGCGTAGTGAATTAGGGGTATAAATAGGGGAAGCCATTAGCGTAGGGCAGCCATTTAAGGCAGCCTACGATTAAACACCCAGCCACCCTCCCTTTTAGTGCGGTGCCACTACATGGTGAGGAGGTCTGAGCTTGGCTACGTATGGGCTTTCATTTATTCGTAGAGGTATATATGTTTTGGTTACAATCAGAACTGAGATTTAGGTTGGGGTGTACTTTTGACCTATTAGTTTCTTTCATTCTTGTCACAGCGGCGGCAGGTGGAGTGGAGGGTCCTCCAAGTTGGGAATGTGATCTCACGGTGGTTAGATGGGGGGGAGCTCAAAAGGCTCTGGGCTCCCCAGGTGGATTCAATGGAATGGAAGACGGCAGAACGCCACACAGGTGGTGAAGGGGGAGCCCGTGCGTGGGGGTGCGGTAAAAAATCAGACAGCTGGTTTTGCAGCCAGTGCCTCTGAGCAGGAGTATAATCGGCTAGGGGTCATGCCACCTTGTACAGTAAGTCTATGCTGGGCCGTGCCCGCAATAAAAGAATTGTTGGGGGCTTCGAGGACCATTCCCCTCTTATTAGTGGTATCATTTTGGTTATATGTTGTATGTTTAAATAAAAGGCTGCTGTGGCCAATTCATTCCGTCCTGTGGCGTGGTCTCTTTATTTTAGTTTAGTATGTAAGCTATGGGCCTAGAGGGGAGGATGAATAGGACGGGGAAGGCAAGGACTTAAATCGGGGTTAGGAATGACTCGTCAATACCCATTGTCATGTGCGCTCTACTGTTTTCGGAAGTCCAGGAAAAGGAATGGAGAGAGACACGTATTCGTTGCCCCCTCCTCATCTCCGACCCAAACTCCGGCCGTTTGCCGGCTCCAGCGCAGGGAGGGGCCCGCATCTTGGAGACGCTTATGGCACATCTTGTCAGTACGCCTGGTTCTCACCTGGGATCTATTATAGAAGGGGCTGTCAGGGCATATAATTTTGATGACCTAACATCAGTATGGCAATGGTGGGCGTGTCGGACCCCCACTCATGTGATGATATTGATGATCTGTCCTGAGATTAAGGGGTACTTTGCACACTACGACATCGCAAGCCGATGCTGCGATGCCGAGTGCGATAGTCCCCGCCCCCGTCGCAGATGCGATATCATGGTGATAGCTAGCGTAGCGAACATTATCGCTACGGCAGCTTCACATGCACTCACCTGTCCTGCGACGTCGCTCTGGCCGGCGATCCGCCTCCTTATTAAGGGGGCGGGTCGTGCGGCGTCATAGCGACGTCACACGACAGGCGGCCAATAGCAGCGGAGGGGCGGAGATGAGCAGGATGTAAACATCCCGCCCACCTCCTTCCTTCCGCATTGCCGGCCGGGACGCAGGTAGCAGATGTTCCTCGCTCCTGCGACTTCACACACAGCGATGTGTGCTGCCGCAGGAACGAGGAACAACATCGGACCGTCGCAGCAAGGTAATTATGGTTTTCGCCGACGCTACACCGATGATACGATTACGACGCTTTTGCGCTCGTTAATCGTATCTTCTAGGCTTTACACACTACGATGTCGAGAGCGACGCCGGAAGTGCGTCACTTTCGACATGACCCCTCCGACATCGCACCTGCGATGTCGTAGTTTGCAGAGTACCCCTAAGTCGGCAATATCAGACGCCTGGACAATAGTGTTAAAGGGAATCTGTCAGCAGATTTGTGCTATATAATCTGAGCGCGGCACAATGTAGGGGCTGGGACCCCGATTCCGGCGATGAGTCACTTACTGGGCTGTTTGCTGTCATTCTGATACAATCCCTGGTTTCTCTGCTGCAGACTGACCTAGCAGTGCTCAGAATGCTGAGCCATGTATAACCCTGTCCACAATACTGATTGGCAGCTTCTGTGTACACTGCATATTATTAACAGAAAGCCGCTAATCAGTGGCGGGGGTGGAGTTACACAGAACAGCAGGACAAGAAGGTACGAGACACCAAGTCCTGTAATGATGCTTTCAAGCTGATTAAACACTAATTTTATTGAAAAAGAAACACACAGCCCAGTAAGTGACACATCACCGGATCAGGGTCTCAGCCCCTACGCCGTGCTGCTCTCAAATTACATAGCAAAAACATGGTGACCAATTCCCTCTAATATTAGTGGGGGTGGGGGGGGTGGGGGGTCAGAATGTATTTAGGTGGTATCAGGTATAATTTTATTACAGGGGACCTGAATAGATGTAGTCAGTCCTGGTCATATAAGCTACACAAAGGGAAAGCTCACTTCTATCTTTCCGGCGAAGGTCTCCCCTAGATTGACATCTCTGACAACAGTGTGATAGATAGAACTCTGTCGGTGCAAAAGTCACGGCTTCTAGAAGGACGTGGTGCGTTTTTACCACTTAAACGTGTACACGCGCAGTCTCTTTTTCCTAGGGTGAGGGCCAAAGATGGTGTGAATTGATTGCCCGGACCCAGATGCGAGTCCTGAGTCCGAGAACTTTGGGTCAATGTAGTAGACGGTGATCCCCAAATGTTCCCTAATTTACAAAACCCTCCGCCGGGCTTCAATCTACCAAGGAAAACATGGGTCACTCTAAATCGTATCAGAACAAACTTTGGCGTCTGTGCGGATTTTATGTAGAAGTGGGGAAAATATCACTCTCCCACCTGTGACTGTGGAGCAGATGGTCAAACTATCCAGCACATTGTGGAGGACTGGAGCGCCCCCTGAGATCCTACCATGGCGACAAGAAGGATTTCTAGATTGGAAATCATGAGAACGCTATTGCATACATAGAAAATCTTCATATTCAACTTTGATTTTTATCCTTTTGATATTTTTCAATCACTGTCTATTGTCTGGTGTTTATTTTTAGATGATGGGAAGGTAGACATTCACACCATTAAATAAATCCTTATCTCTCCTGATGATTAGTTGTTGTTGCAGCGACTCCTACAGTACGAGCCGCCGGAAGATACCCTCACATCAGCTCTCTGCAGCCTGTCTACAGTACCTTCTCTAGCTCGCCTCTGCATTTTCCAGCCAGCCAATCAGAGCTCTCGCTCACCGATATATGCAAATCAGCTGCTGCTGGCAAAAAACAACAGCCAACCGCTTTTTAACCATTTTATCCTAAATATTCAGCAGGGGCGGACCATTCTGGCAGCAGGGGTGGCTTCACTTTCTCACCAGGTTTCATTTTTTTTTTTCATCTCCATAAGGTAAAAGGCTCGGACAATATGGGCACATAAATAGCCATCGCAACATTCTAGTTACTTGGGTGCGGAGCGCAGGCAACGGCACTGGGAGGAGTGGGAGGCACAGGCAGATGTCCCCCACTCCAAGAAACCCACTGAACCGGCGGAACAGAGAGCGAGCACCACATATGCTCCTCTCTACCCATCATAGCCACTGACAGGACACACCAAGTGTGCCCACCGCACCCCCCTTTTTACACATCCTTGATAACTAACCCCTTTTTACACATCCTTGATAACTCACAGCTCACTGACCAGCCCCCGCCGCACCCATGGGGCTGCTCTGGGTTACAATGCTACCACCATTGTGGAGGACACATCCTCAACCATTTCAGGCTTCTTACAAATATTAGCTTACAAATACAAAACTTACAAAATAAATAGCTTTCATTTTCATTTCTTTGGGGGAGTGGGGTCTTTCTATTCAATTCGGGGTCAGCAGATCCCACCTCGGGGTGTTGTTACAGTCTTGTGTCCCGTAATAAAGTGCACATCGGTCGGGGTCCGGCGGGAAGGCTCCCGATGTCCCGGGCACTGCTCACCACTACATTAACACGGAAAAGGGTCAGACATCTCTGTGTCACTAGAGTTCAGTAAGGCCGGACTTCGGCCCCACAGCCTAGGGGGAGGCTGCCCTGGCAGGGTTGGACGGGAATGAAAGTGTTAAATAATGCTGGGCTTGGGGGTTTTTCAAGTATAGGGGAATTTTCAAATAATGTGGGGTTTAGGGGGCTTTGCTAGGATTAGGGAAATAAAGGATAAAAACAAAGGCGGGGAGATCCCAACGAGGCGGCGTAGTGAATTAGGGGTATAAATAGGGGAAGCCATTAGCGTAGGGCAGCCATTTAAGGCAGCCTACGATTAAACACCCAGCCACCCTCCCTTTTAGTGCGGTGCCACTACATGGTGAGGAGGTCTGAGCTTGGCTACGTATGGGCTTTCATTTATTCGTAGAGGTATATATGTTTTGGTTACAATCAGAACTGAGATTTAGGTTGGGGTGTACTTTTGACCTATTAGTTTCTTTAATTCCTGTCACAGCGGCGGCAGGTGGAGTGGAGGGTCCTCCAAGTTGGGAATGTGATCTCACGGTGGTTAGATGGGGGGGAGCTCAAAAGGCTCTGGGCTCCCCAGGTGGATTCAATGGAATGGAAGACGGCAGAACGCCACACAGGTGGTGAAGGGGGAGCCCGTGCGTGGGGGTGCGGTAAAAAATCAGACAGCTGGTTTTGCAGCCAGTGCCTCTGAGCAGGAGTATAATCGGCTAGGGGTCATGCCACCTTGTACAGTAAGTCTATGCTGGGCCGTGCCCGCAATAAAAGAATTGTTGGGGGCTTCGAGGACCATTCCCCTCTTATTAGTGGTATCATTTTGGTTATATGTTGTATGTTTAAATAAAAGGCTGCTGTGGCCAATTCATTCCGTCCTGTGGCGTGGTCTCTTTATTTTAGTTTAGTATGTAAGCTATGGGCCTAGAGGGGAGGATGAATAGGACGGGGAAGGCAAGGACTTAAATCGGGGTTAGGAATGACTCGTCAATACCCATTGTCATGTGCGCTCTACTGTTTTCGGAAGTCCAGGAAAAGGAATGGAGAGAGACACGTATTCGTTGCCCCCTCCTCATCTCCGACCCAAACTCCGGCCGTTTGCCGGCTCCAGCGCAGGGAGGGCCCCGCATCTTGGAGACGCTTATGGCACATCTTGTCAGTACGCCTGGTTCTCACCTGGGATCTATTATAGAAGGGGCTGTCAGGGCATATAATTTTGATGACCTAACATCAGTATGGCAATGGTGGGCGTGTCGGACCCCCACTCATGTGATGATATTGATGATCTGTCCTGAGATTAAGGGGTACTTTGCACACTACGACATCGCAAGCCGATGCTGCGATGCCGAGTGCGATAGTCCCCGCCCCCGTCGCAGATGCGATATCATGGTGATAGCTAGCGTAGCGAACATTATCGCTACGGCAGCTTCACATGCACTCACCTGTCCTGCGACGTCGCTCTGGCCGGCGATCCGCCTCCTTATTAAGGGGGCGGGTCGTGCGGCGTCATAGCGACGTCACACGACAGGCGGCCAATAGCAGCGGAGGGGCGGAGATGAGCAGGATGTAAACATCCCGCCCACCTCCTTCCTTCCGCATTGCCGGCCGGGACGCAGGTAGCAGATGTTCCTCGCTCCTGCGACTTCACACACAGCGATGTGTGCTGCCGCAGGAACGAGGAACAACATCGGACCGTCGCAGCAAGGTAATTATGGTTTTCGCCGACGCTACACCGATGATACGATTACGACGCTTTTGCGCTCGTTAATCGTATCTTCTAGGCTTTACACACTACGATGTCGAGAGCGACGCCGGAAGTGCGTCACTTTCGACATGACCCCTCCGACATCGCACCTGCGATGTCGTAGTTTGCAGAGTACCCCTAAGTCGGCAATATCAGACGCCTGGACAATAGTGTTAAAGGGAATCTGTCAGCAGATTTGTGCTATATAATCTGAGCGCGGCACAATGTAGGGGCTGGGACCCCGATTCCGGCGATGAGTCACTTACTGGGCTGTTTGCTGTCATTCTGATACAATCCCTGGTTTCTCTGCTGCAGACTGACCTAGCAGTGCTCAGAATGCTGAGCCATGTATAACCCTGTCCACAATACTGATTGGCAGCTTCTGTGTACACTGCATATTATTAACAGAAAGCCGCTAATCAGTGGCGGGGGTGGAGTTACACAGAACAGCAGGACAAGAAGGTACGAGACACCAAGTCCTGTAATGATGCTTTCAAGCTGATTAAACACTAATTTTATTGAAAAAGAAACACACAGCCCAGTAAGTGACACATCACCGGATCAGGGTCTCAGCCCCTACGCCGTGCTGCTCTCAAATTACATAGCAAAAACATGGTGACCAATTCCCTCTAATATTAGTGGGGGTGGGGGGGGGTGGGGGGTCAGAATGTATTTAGGTGGTATCAGGTATAATTTTATTACAGGGGACCTGAATAGATGTAGTCAGTCCTGGTCATATAAGCTACACAAAGGGAAAGCTCACTTCTATCTTTCCGGCGAAGGTCTCCCCTAGATTGACATCTCTGACAACAGTGTGATAGATAGAACTCTGTCGGTGCAAAAGTCACGGCTTCTAGAAGGACGTGGTGCGTTTTTACCACTTAAACGTGTACACGCGCAGTCTCTTTTTCCTAGGGTGAGGGCCAAAGATGGTGTGAATTGATTGCCCGGACCCAGATGCCAGTCCTGAGTCCGAGAACTTTGGGTCAATGTAGTAGACGGTGATCCCCAAATGTTCCCTAATTTACAAAACCCTCCGCCGGGCTTCAATCTACCAAGGAAAACATGGGTCACTCTAAATCGTATCAGAACAAACTTTGGCGTCTGTGCGGATTTTATGTAGAAGTGGGGAAAATATCACTCTCCCACCTGTGACTGTGGAGCAGATGGTCAAACTATCCAGCACATTGTGGAGGACTGGAGCGCCCCCTGAGATCCTACCATGGCGACAAGAAGGATTTCTAGATTGGAAATCATGAGAACGCTATTGCATACATAGAAAATCTTCATATTCAACTTTGATTTTTATCCTTTTGATATTTTTCAATCACTGTCTATTGTCTGGTGTTTATTTTTAGATGATGGGAAGGTAGACATTCATACCATTAAATAAATCCTTATCTCTCCTGATGATTAGTTGTTGTTGCAGCGACTCCTACAGTACGAGCCGCCGGAAGATACCCTCACATCAGCTCTCTGCAGCCTGTCTACAGTACCTTCTCTAGCTCGCCTCTGCATTTTCCAGCCAGCCAATCAGAGCTCTCGCTCACCGATATATGCAAATCAGCTGCTGCTGGCAAAAAACAACAGCCAACCGCTTTTTAACCATTTTATCCTAAATATTCAGCAGGGGCGGACCATTCTGGCAGCAGGGGTGGCTTCACTTTCTCACCAGGTTTCATTTTTTTTTTTCATCTCCATAAGGTAAAAGGCTCGGACAATATGGGCACATAAATAGCCATCGCAACATTCTAGTTACTTGGGTGCGGAGCGCAGGCAACGGCACTGGGAGGAGTGGGAGGCACAGGCAGATGTCCCCCACTCCAAGAAACCCACTGAACCGGCGGAACAGAGAGCGAGCACCACATATGCTCCTCTCTACCCATCATAGCCACTGACAGGACACACCAAGTGTGCCCACCGCACCCCCCTTTTTACACATCCTTGATAACTAACCCCTTTTTACACATCCTTGATAACTCACAGCTCACTGACCAGCCCCCGCCGCACCCATGGGGCTGCTCTGGGTTACAATGCTACCACCATTGTGGAGGACACATCCTCAACCATTTCAGGCTTCTTACAAATATTAGCTTACAAATACAAAACTTACAAAATAAATAGCTTTCATTTTCATTTCTTTGGGGGAGTGGGGTCTTTCTATTCAATTCGGGGTCAGCAGATCCCACCTCGGGGTGTTGTTACAGTCTTGTGTCCCGTAATAAAGTGCACATCGGTCGGGGTCCGGCGGGAAGGCTCCCGATGTCCCGGGCACTGCTCACCACTACATTAACACGGAAAAGGGTCAGACATCTCTGTGTCACTAGAGTTCAGTAAGGCCGGACTTCGGCCCCACAGCCTAGGGGGAGGCTGCCCTGGCAGGGTTGGACGGGAATGAAAGTGTTAAATAATGCTGGGCTTGGGGGTTTTTCAAGTATAGGGGAATTTTCAAATAATGTGGGGTTTAGGGGGCTTTGCTAGGATTAGGGAAATAAAGGATAAAAACAAAGGCGGGGAGATCCCAACGAGGCGGCGTAGTGAATTAGGGGTATAAATAGGGGAAGCCATTAGCGTAGGGCAGCCATTTAAGGCAGCCTACGATTAAACACCCAGCCACCCTCCCTTTTAGTGCGGTGCCACTACATGGTGAGGAGGTCTGAGCTTGGCTACGTATGGGCTTTCATTTATTCGTAGAGGTATATATGTTTTGGTTACAATCAGAACTGAGATTTAGGTTGGGGTGTACTTTTGACCTATTAGTTTCTTTCATTCTTGTCACAGCGGCGGCAGGTGGAGTGGAGGGTCCTCCAAGTTGGGAATGTGATCTCACGGTGGTTAGATGGGGGGGAGCTCAAAAGGCTCTGGGCTCCCCAGGTGGATTCAATGGAATGGAAGACGGCAGAACGCCACACAGGTGGTGAAGGGGGAGCCCGTGCGTGGGGGTGCGGTAAAAAATCAGACAGCTGGTTTTGCAGCCAGTGCCTCTGAGCAGGAGTATAATCGGCTAGGGGTCATGCCACCTTGTACAGTAAGTCTATGCTGGGCCGTGCCCGCAATAAAAGAATTGTTGGGGGCTTCGAGGACCATTCCCCTCTTATTAGTGGTATCATTTTGGTTATATGTTGTATGTTTAAATAAAAGGCTGCTGTGGCCAATTCATTCCGTCCTGTGGCGTGGTCTCTTTATTTTAGTTTAGTATGTAAGCTATGGGCCTAGAGGGGAGGATGAATAGGACGGGGAAGGCAAGGACTTAAATCGGGGTTAGGAATGACTCGTCAATACCCATTGTCATGTGCGCTCTACTGTTTTCGGAAGTCCAGGAAAAGGAATGGAGAGAGACACGTATTCGTTGCCCCCTCCTCATCTCCGACCCAAACTCCGGCCGTTTGCCGGCTCCAGCGCAGGGAGGGGCCCGCATCTTGGAGACGCTTATGGCACATCTTGTCAGTACGCCTGGTTCTCACCTGGGATCTATTATAGAAGGGGCTGTCAGGGCATATAATTTTGATGACCTAACATCAGTATGGCAATGGTGGGCGTGTCGGACCCCCACTCATGTGATGATATTGATGATCTGTCCTGAGATTAAGGGGTACTTTGCACACTACGACATCGCAAGCCGATGCTGCGATGCCGAGTGCGATAGTCCCCGCCCCCGTCGCAGATGCGATATCATGGTGATAGCTAGCGTAGCGAACATTATCGCTACGGCAGCTTCACATGCACTCACCTGTCCTGCGACGTCGCTCTGGCCGGCGATCCGCCTCCTTATTAAGGGGGCGGGTCGTGCGGCGTCATAGCGACGTCACACGACAGGCGGCCAATAGCAGCGGAGGGGCGGAGATGAGCAGGATGTAAACATCCCGCCCACCTCCTTCCTTCCGCATTGCCGGCCGGGACGCAGGTAGCAGATGTTCCTCGCTCCTGCGACTTCACACACAGCGATGTGTGCTGCCGCAGGAACGAGGAACAACATCGGACCGTCGCAGCAAGGTAATTATGGTTTTCGCCGACGCTACACCGATGATACGATTACGACGCTTTTGCGCTCGTTAATCGTATCTTCTAGGCTTTACACACTACGATGTCGAGAGCGACGCCGGAAGTGCGTCACTTTCGACATGACCCCTCCGACATCGCACCTGCGATGTCGTAGTTTGCAGAGTACCCCTAAGTCGGCAATATCAGACGCCTGGACAATAGTGTTAAAGGGAATCTGTCAGCAGATTTGTGCTATATAATCTGAGCGCGGCACAATGTAGGGGCTGGGACCCCGATTCCGGCGATGAGTCACTTACTGGGCTGTTTGCTGTCATTCTGATACAATCCCTGGTTTCTCTGCTGCAGACTGACCTAGCAGTGCTCAGAATGCTGAGCCATGTATAACCCTGTCCACAATACTGATTGGCAGCTTCTGTGTACACTGCATATTATTAACAGAAAGCCGCTAATCAGTGGCGGGGGTGGAGTTACACAGAACAGCAGGACAAGAAGGTACGAGACACCAAGTCCTGTAATGATGCTTTCAAGCTGATTAAACACTAATTTTGTTGAAAAAGAAACACACAGCCCAGTAAGTGACACATCACCGGATCAGGGTCTCAGCCCCTACGCCGTGCTGCTCTCAAATTACATAGCAAAAACATGGTGACCAATTCCCTCTAATATTAGTGGGGGTGGGGGGGGTGGGGGGTCAGAATGTATTTAGGTGGTATCAGGTATAATTTTATTACAGGGGACCTGAATAGATGTAGTCAGTCCTGGTCATATAAGCTACACAAAGGGAAAGCTCACTTCTATCTTTCCGGCGAAGGTCTCCCCTAGATTGACATCTCTGACAACAGTGTGATAGATAGAACTCTGTCGGTGCAAAAGTCACGGCTTCTAGAAGGACGTGGTGCGTTTTTACCACTTAAACGTGTACACGCGCAGTCTCTTTTTCCTAGGGTGAGGGCCAAAGATGGTGTGAATTGATTGCCCGGACCCAGATGCGAGTCCTGAGTCCGAGAACTTTGGGTCAATGTAGTAGACGGTGATCCCCAAATGTTCCCTAATTTACAAAACCCTCCGCCGGGCTTCAATCTACCAAGGAAAACATGGGTCACTCTAAATCGTATCAGAACAAACTTTGGCGTCTGTGCGGATTTTATGTAGAAGTGGGGAAAATATCACTCTCCCACCTGTGACTGTGGAGCAGATGGTCAAACTATCCAGCACATTGTGGAGGACTGGAGCGCCCCCTGAGATCCTACCATGGCGACAAGAAGGATTTCTAGATTGGAAATCATGAGAACGCTATTGCATACATAGAAAATCTTCATATTCAACTTTGATTTTTATCCTTTTGATATTTTTCAATCACTGTCTATTGTCTGGTGTTTATTTTTAGATGATGGGAAGGTAGACATTCATACCATTAAATAAATCCTTATCTCTCCTGATGATTAGTTGTTGTTGCAGCGACTCCTACAGTACGAGCCGCCGGAAGATACCCTCACATCAGCTCTCTGCAGCCTGTCTACAGTACCTTCTCTAGCTCGCCTCTGCATTTTCCAGCCAGCCAATCAGAGCTCTCGCTCACCGATATATGCAAATCAGCTGCTGCTGGCAAAAAACAACAGCCAACCGCTTTTTAACCATTTTATCCTAAATATTCAGCAGGGGCGGACCATTCTGGCAGCAGGGGTGGCTTCACTTTCTCACCAGGTTTCATTTTTTTTTTTCATCTCCATAAGGTAAAAGGCTCGGACAATATGGGCACATAAATAGCCATCGCAACATTCTAGTTACTTGGGTGCGGAGCGCAGGCAACGGCACTGGGAGGAGTGGGAGGCACAGGCAGATGTCCCCCACTCCAAGAAACCCACTGAACCGGCGGAACAGAGAGCGAGCACCACATATGCTCCTCTCTACCCATCATAGCCACTGACAGGACACACCAAGTGTGCCCACCGCACCCCCCTTTTTACACATCCTTGATAACTAACCCCTTTTTACACATCCTTGATAACTCACAGCTCACTGACCAGCCCCCGCCGCACCCATGGGGCTGCTCTGGGTTACAATGCTACCACCATTGTGGAGGACACATCCTCAACCATTTCAGGCTTCTTACAAATATTAGCTTACAAATACAAAACTTACAAAATAAATAGCTTTCATTTTCATTTCTTTGGGGGAGTGGGGTCTTTCTATTCAATTCGGGGTCAGCAGATCCCACCTCGGGGTGTTGTTACAGTCTTGTGTCCCGTAATAAAGTGCACATCGGTCGGGGTCCGGCGGGAAGGCTCCCGATGTCCCGGGCACTGCTCACCGCTACATTAACACGGAAAAGGGTCAGACATCTCTGTGTCACTAGAGTTCAGTAAGGCCGGACTTCGGCCCCACAGCCTAGGGGGAGGCTGCCCTGGCAGGGTTGGACGGGAATGAAAGTGTTAAATAATGCTGGGCTTGGGGGTTTTTCAAGTATAGGGGAATTTTCAAATAATGTGGGGTTTAGGGGGCTTTGCTAGGATTAGGGAAATAAAGGATAAAAACAAAGGCGGGGAGATCCCAACGAGGCGGCGTAGTGAATTAGGGGTATAAATAGGGGAAGCCATTAGCGTAGGGCAGCCATTTAAGGCAGCCTACGATTAAACACCCAGCCACCCTCCCTTTTAGTGCGGTGCCACTACATGGTGAGGAGGTCTGAGCTTGGCTACGTATGGGCTTTCATTTATTCGTAGAGGTATATATGTTTTGGTTACAATCAGAACTGAGATTTAGGTTGGGGTGTACTTTTGACCTATTAGTTTCTTTCATTCTTGTCACAGCGGCGGCAGGTGGAGTGGAGGGTCCTCCAAGTTGGGAATGTGATCTCACGGTGGTTAGATGGGGGGGAGCTCAAAAGGCTCTGGGCTCCCCAGGTGGATTCAATGGAATGGAAGACGGCAGAACGCCACACAGGTGGTGAAGGGGGAGCCCGTGCGTGGGGGTGCGGTAAAAAATCAGACAGCTGGTTTTGCAGCCAGTGCCTCTGAGCAGGAGTATAATCGGCTAGGGGTCATGCCACCTTGTACAGTAAGTCTATGCTGGGCCGTGCCCGCAATAAAAGAATTGTTGGGGGCTTCGAGGACCATTCCCCTCTTATTAGTGGTATCATTTTGGTTATATGTTGTATGTTTAAATAAAAGGCTGCTGTGGCCAATTCATTCCGTCCTGTGGCGTGGTCTCTTTATTTTAGTTTAGTATGTAAGCTATGGGCCTAGAGGGGAGGATGAATAGGACGGGGAAGGCAAGGACTTAAATCGGGGTTAGGAATGACTCGTCAATACCCATTGTCATGTGCGCTCTACTGTTTTCGGAAGTCCAGGAAAAGGAATGGAGAGAGACACGTATTCGTTGCCCCCTCCTCATCTCCGACCCAAACTCCGGCCGTTTGCCGGCTCCAGCGCAGGGAGGGGCCCGCATCTTGGAGACGCTTATGGCACATCTTGTCAGTACGCCTGGTTCTCACCTGGGATCTATTATAGAAGGGGCTGTCAGGGCATATAATTTTGATGACCTAACATCAGTATGGCAATGGTGGGCGTGTCGGACCCCCACTCATGTGATGATATTGATGATCTGTCCTGAGATTAAGGGGTACTTTGCACACTACGACATCGCAAGCCGATGCTGCGATGCCGAGTGCGATAGTCCCCGCCCCCGTCGCAGATGCGATATCATGGTGATAGCTAGCGTAGCGAACATTATCGCTACGGCAGCTTCACATGCACTCACCTGTCCTGCGACGTCGCTCTGGCCGGCGATCCGCCTCCTTATTAAGGGGGCGGGTCGTGCGGCGTCATAGCGACGTCACACGACAGGCGGCCAATAGCAGCGGAGGGGCGGAGATGAGCAGGATGTAAACATCCCGCCCACCTCCTTCCTTCCGCATTGCCGGCCGGGACGCAGGTAGCAGATGTTCCTCGCTCCTGCGACTTCACACACAGCGATGTGTGCTGCCGCAGGAACGAGGAACAACATCGGACCGTCGCAGCAAGGTAATTATGGTTTTCGCCGACGCTACACCGATGATACGATTACGACGCTTTTGCGCTCGTTAATCGTATCTTCTAGGCTTTACACACTACGATGTCGAGAGCGACGCCGGAAGTGCGTCACTTTCGACATGACCCCTCCGACATCGCACCTGCGATGTCGTAGTTTGCAGAGTACCCCTAAGTCGGCAATATCAGACGCCTGGACAATAGTGTTAAAGGGAATCTGTCAGCAGATTTGTGCTATATAATCTGAGCGCGGCACAATGTAGGGGCTGGGACCCCGATTCCGGCGATGAGTCACTTACTGGGCTGTTTGCTGTCATTCTGATACAATCCCTGGTTTCTCTGCTGCAGACTGACCTAGCAGTGCTCAGAATGCTGAGCCATGTATAACCCTGTCCACAATACTGATTGGCAGCTTCTGTGTACACTGCATATTATTAACAGAAAGCCGCTAATCAGTGGCGGGGGTGGAGTTACACAGAACAGCAGGACAAGAAGGTACGAGACACCAAGTCCTGTAATGATGCTTTCAAGCTGATTAAACACTAATTTTGTTGAAAAAGAAACACACAGCCCAGTAAGTGACACATCACCGGATCAGGGTCTCAGCCCCTACGCCGTGCTGCTCTCAAATTACATAGCAAAAACATGGTGACCAATTCCCTCTAATATTAGTGGGGGTGGGGGGGGTGGGGGGTCAGAATGTATTTAGGTGGTATCAGGTATAATTTTATTACAGGGGACCTGAATAGATGTAGTCAGTCCTGGTCATATAAGCTACACAAAGGGAAAGCTCACTTCTATCTTTCCGGCGAAGGTCTCCCCTAGATTGACATCTCTGACAACAGTGTGATAGATAGAACTCTGTCGGTGCAAAAGTCACGGCTTCTAGAAGGACGTGGTGCGTTTTTACCACTTAAACGTGTACACGCGCAGTCTCTTTTTCCTAGGGTGAGGGCCAAAGATGGTGTGAATTGATTGCCCGGACCCAGATGCGAGTCCTGAGTCCGAGAACTTTGGGTCAATGTAGTAGACGGTGATCCCCAAATGTTCCCTAATTTACAAAACCCTCCGCCGGGCTTCAATCTACCAAGGAAAACATGGGTCACTCTAAATCGTATCAGAACAAACTTTGGCGTCTGTGCGGATTTTATGTAGAAGTGGGGAAAATATCACTCTCCCACCTGTGACTGTGGAGCAGATGGTCAAACTATCCAGCACATTGTGGAGGACTGGAGCGCCCCCTGAGATCCTACCATGGCGACAAGAAGGATTTCTAGATTGGAAATCATGAGAACGCTATTGCATACATAGAAAATCTTCATATTCAACTTTGATTTTTATCCTTTTGATATTTTTCAATCACTGTCTATTGTCTGGTGTTTATTTTTAGATGATGGGAAGGTAGACATTCATACCATTAAATAAATCCTTATCTCTCCTGATGATTAGTTGTTGTTGCAGCGACTCCTACAGTACGAGCCGCCGGAAGATACCCTCACATCAGCTCTCTGCAGCCTGTCTACAGTACCTTCTCTAGCTCGCCTCTGCATTTTCCAGCCAGCCAATCAGAGCTCTCGCTCACCGATATATGCAAATCAGCTGCTGCTGGCAAAAAACAACAGCCAACCGCTTTTTAACCATTTTATCCTAAATATTCAGCAGGGGCGGACCATTCTGGCAGCAGGGGTGGCTTCACTTTCTCACCAGGTTTCATTTTTTTTTTTCATCTCCATAAGGTAAAAGGCTCGGACAATATGGGCACATAAATAGCCATCGCAACATTCTAGTTACTTGGGTGCGGAGCGCAGGCAACGGCACTGGGAGGAGTGGGAGGCACAGGCAGATGTCCCCCACTCCAAGAAACCCACTGAACCGGCGGAACAGAGAGCGAGCACCACATATGCTCCTCTCTACCCATCATAGCCACTGACAGGACACACCAAGTGTGCCCACCGCACCCCCCTTTTTACACATCCTTGATAACTAACCCCTTTTTACACATCCTTGATAACTCACAGCTCACTGACCAGCCCCCGCCGCACCCATGGGGCTGCTCTGGGTTACAATGCTACCACCATTGTGGAGGACACATCCTCAACCATTTCAGGCTTCTTACAAATATTAGCTTACAAATACAAAACTTACAAAATAAATAGCTTTCATTTTCATTTCTTTGGGGGAGTGGGGTCTTTCTATTCAATTCGGGGTCAGCAGATCCCACCTCGGGGTGTTGTTACAGTCTTGTGTCCCGTAATAAAGTGCACATCGGTCGGGGTCCGGCGGGAAGGCTCCCGATGTCCCGGGCACTGCTCACCGCTACATTAACACGGAAAAGGGTCAGACATCTCTGTGTCACTAGAGTTCAGTAAGGCCGGACTTCGGCCCCACAGCCTAGGGGGAGGCTGCCCTGGCAGGGTTGGACGGGAATGAAAGTGTTAAATAATGCTGGGCTTGGGGGTTTTTCAAGTATAGGGGAATTTTCAAATAATGTGGGGTTTAGGGGGCTTTGCTAGGATTAGGGAAATAAAGGATAAAAACAAAGGCGGGGAGATCCCAACGAGGCGGCGTAGTGAATTAGGGGTATAAATAGGGGAAGCCATTAGCGTAGGGCAGCCATTTAAGGCAGCCTACGATTAAACACCCAGCCACCCTCCCTTTTAGTGCGGTGCCACTACATGGTGAGGAGGTCTGAGCTTGGCTACGTATGGGCTTTCATTTATTCGTAGAGGTATATATGTTTTGGTTACAATCAGAACTGAGATTTAGGTTGGGGTGTACTTTTGACCTATTAGTTTCTTTCATTCTTGTCACAGCGGCGGCAGGTGGAGTGGAGGGTCCTCCAAGTTGGGAATGTGATCTCACGGTGGTTAGATGGGGGGGAGCTCAAAAGGCTCTGGGCTCCCCAGGTGGATTCAATGGAATGGAAGACGGCAGAACGCCACACAGGTGGTGAAGGGGGAGCCCGTGCGTGGGGGTGCGGTAAAAAATCAGACAGCTGGTTTTGCAGCCAGTGCCTCTGAGCAGGAGTATAATCGGCTAGGGGTCATGCCACCTTGTACAGTAAGTCTATGCTGGGCCGTGCCCGCAATAAAAGAATTGTTGGGGGCTTCGAGGACCATTCCCCTCTTATTAGTGGTATCATTTTGGTTATATGTTGTATGTTTAAATAAAAGGCTGCTGTGGCCAATTCATTCCGTCCTGTGGCGTGGTCTCTTTATTTTAGTTTAGTATGTAAGCTATGGGCCTAGAGGGGAGGATGAATAGGACGGGGAAGGCAAGGACTTAAATCGGGGTTAGGAATGACTCGTCAATACCCATTGTCATGTGCGCTCTACTGTTTTCGGAAGTCCAGGAAAAGGAATGGAGAGAGACACGTATTCGTTGCCCCCTCCTCATCTCCGACCCAAACTCCGGCCGTTTGCCGGCTCCAGCGCAGGGAGGGGCCCGCATCTTGGAGACGCTTATGGCACATCTTGTCAGTACGCCTGGTTCTCACCTGGGATCTATTATAGAAGGGGCTGTCAGGGCATATAATTTTGATGACCTAACATCAGTATGGCAATGGTGGGCGTGTCGGACCCCCACTCATGTGATGATATTGATGATCTGTCCTGAGATTAAGGGGTACTTTGCACACTACGACATCGCAAGCCGATGCTGCGATGCCGAGTGCGATAGTCCCCGCCCCCGTCGCAGATGCGATATCATGGTGATAGCTAGCGTAGCGAACATTATCGCTACGGCAGCTTCACATGCACTCACCTGTCCTGCGACGTCGCTCTGGCCGGCGATCCGCCTCCTTATTAAGGGGGCGGGTCGTGCGGCGTCATAGCGACGTCACACGACAGGCGGCCAATAGCAGCGGAGGGGCGGAGATGAGCAGGATGTAAACATCCCGCCCACCTCCTTCCTTCCGCATTGCCGGCCGGGACGCAGGTAGCAGATGTTCCTCGCTCCTGCGACTTCACACACAGCGATGTGTGCTGCCGCAGGAACGAGGAACAACATCGGACCGTCGCAGCAAGGTAATTATGGTTTTCGCCGACGCTACACCGATGATACGATTACGACGCTTTTGCGCTCGTTAATCGTATCTTCTAGGCTTTACACACTACGATGTCGAGAGCGACGCCGGAAGTGCGTCACTTTCGACATGACCCCTCCGACATCGCACCTGCGATGTCGTAGTTTGCAGAGTACCCCTAAGTCGGCAATATCAGACGCCTGGACAATAGTGTTAAAGGGAATCTGTCAGCAGATTTGTGCTATATAATCTGAGCGCGGCACAATGTAGGGGCTGGGACCCCGATTCCGGCGATGAGTCACTTACTGGGCTGTTTGCTGTCATTCTGATACAATCCCTGGTTTCTCTGCTGCAGACTGACCTAGCAGTGCTCAGAATGCTGAGCCATGTATAACCCTGTCCACAATACTGATTGGCAGCTTCTGTGTACACTGCATATTATTAACAGAAAGCCGCTAATCAGTGGCGGGGGTGGAGTTACACAGAACAGCAGGACAAGAAGGTACGAGACACCAAGTCCTGTAATGATGCTTTCAAGCTGATTAAACACTAATTTTATTGAAAAAGAAACACACAGCCCAGTAAGTGACACATCACCGGATCAGGGTCTCAGCCCCTACGCCGTGCTGCTCTCAAATTACATAGCAAAAACATGGTGACCAATTCCCTCTAATATTAGTGGGGGTGGGGGGGGTGGGGGGTCAGAATGTATTTAGGTGGTATCAGGTATAATTTTATTACAGGGGACCTGAATAGATGTAGTCAGTCCTGGTCATATAAGCTACACAAAGGGAAAGCTCACTTCTATCTTTCCGGCGAAGGTCTCCCCTAGATTGACATCTCTGACAACAGTGTGATAGATAGAACTCTGTCGGTGCAAAAGTCACGGCTTCTAGAAGGACGTGGTGCGTTTTTACCACTTAAACGTGTACACGCGCAGTCTCTTTTTCCTAGGGTGAGGGCCAAAGATGGTGTGAATTGATTGCCCGGACCCAGATGCGAGTCCTGAGTCCGAGAACTTTGGGTCAATGTAGTAGACGGTGATCCCCAAATGTTCCCTAATTTACAAAACCCTCCGCCGGGCTTCAATCTACCAAGGAAAACATGGGTCACTCTAAATCGTATCAGAACAAACTTTGGCGTCTGTGCGGATTTTATGTAGAAGTGGGGAAAATATCACTCTCCCACCTGTGACTGTGGAGCAGATGGTCAAACTATCCAGCACATTGTGGAGGACTGGAGCGCCCCCTGAGATCCTACCATGGCGACAAGAAGGATTTCTAGATTGGAAATCATGAGAACGCTATTGCATACATAGAAAATCTTCATATTCAACTTTGATTTTTATCCTTTTGATATTTTTCAATCACTGTCTATTGTCTGGTGTTTATTTTTAGATGATGGGAA
This sequence comes from Anomaloglossus baeobatrachus, assembly GCF_048569485.1. Classification (NCBI taxonomy): domain Eukaryota; kingdom Metazoa; phylum Chordata; class Amphibia; order Anura; family Aromobatidae; genus Anomaloglossus; species Anomaloglossus baeobatrachus. Next base: position 41,077 of record NW_027442887.1, read on the forward strand.
GGTAGACATTCATACCATTAAATAAATCCTTATCTCTCCTGATGATTAGTTGTTGTTGCAGCGACTCCTACAGTACGAGCCGCCGGAAGATACCCTCACATCAGCTCTCTGCAGCCTGTCTACAGTACCTTCTCTAGCTCGCCTCTGCATTTTCCAGCCAGCCAATCAGAGCTCTCGCTCACCGATATATGCAAATCAGCTGCTGCTGGCAAAAAACAACAGCCAACCGCTTTTTAACCATTTTATCCTAAATATTCAGCAGGGGCGGACCATTCTGGCAGCAGGGGTGGCTTCACTTTCTCACCAGGTTTCATTTTTTTTTTTCATCTCCATAAGGTAAAAGGCTCGGACAATATGGGCACATAAATAGCCATCGCAACATTCTAGTTACTTGGGTGCGGAGCGCAGGCAACGGCACTGGGAGGAGTGGGAGGCACAGGCAGATGTCCCCCACTCCAAGAAACCCACTGAACCGGCGGAACAGAGAGCGAGCACCACATATGCTCCTCTCTACCCATCATAGCCACTGACAGGACACACCAAGTGTGCCCACCGCACCCCCCTTTTTACACATCCTTGATAACTAACCCCTTTTTACACATCCTTGATAACTCACAGCTCACTGACCAGCCCCCGCCGCACCCATGGGGCTGCTCTGGGTTACAATGCTACCACCATTGTGGAGGACACATCCTCAACCATTTCAGGCTTCTTACAAATATTAGCTTACAAATACAAAACTTACAAAATAAATAGCTTTCATTTTCATTTCTTTGGGGGAGTGGGGTCTTTCTATTCAATTCGGGGTCAGCAGATCCCACCTCGGGGTGTTGTTACAGTCTTGTGTCCCGTAATAAAGTGCACATCGGTCGGGGTCCGGCGGGAAGGCTCCCGATGTCCCGGGCACTGCTCACCGCTACATTAACACGGAAAAGGGTCAGACATCTCTGTGTCACTAGAGTTCAGTAAGGCCGGACTTCGGCCCCACAGCCTAGGGGGAGGCTGCCCTGGCAGGGTTGGACGGGAATGAAAGTGTTAAATAATGCTGGGCTTGGGGGTTTTTCAAGTATAGGGGAATTTTCAAATAATGTGGGGTTTAGGGGGCTTTGCTAGGATTAGGGAAATAAAGGATAAAAACAAAGGCGGGGAGATCCCAACGAGGCGGCGTAGTGAATTAGGGGTATAAATAGGGGAAGCCATTAGCGTAGGGCAGCCATTTAAGGCAGCCTACGATTAAACACCCAGCCACCCTCCCTTTTAGTGCGGTGCCACTACATGGTGAGGAGGTCTGAGCTTGGCTACGTATGGGCTTTCATTTATTCGTAGAGGTATATATGTTTTGGTTACAATCAGAACTGAGATTTAGGTTGGGGTGTACTTTTGACCTATTAGTTTCTTTCATTCTTGTCACAGCGGCGGCAGGTGGAGTGGAGGGTCCTCCAAGTTGGGAATGTGATCTCACGGTGGTTAGATGGGGGGGAGCTCAAAAGGCTCTGGGCTCCCCAGGTGGATTCAATGGAATGGAAGACGGCAGAACGCCACACAGGTGGTGAAGGGGGAGCCCGTGCGTGGGGGTGCGGTAAAAAATCAGACAGCTGGTTTTGCAGCCAGTGCCTCTGAGCAGGAGTATAATTGGCTAGGGGTCATGCCACCTTGTACAGTAAGTCTATGCTGGGCCGTGCCCGCAATAAAAGAATTGTTGGGGGCTTCGAGGACCATTCCCCTCTTATTAGTGGTATCATTTTGGTTATATGTTGTATGTTTAAATAAAAGGCTGCTGTGGCCAATTCATTCCGTCCTGTGGCGTGGTCTCTTTATTTTAGTTTAGTATGTAAGCTATGGGCCTAGAGGGGAGGATGAATAGGACGGGGAAGGCAAGGACTTAAATCGGGGTTAGGAATGACTCGTCAATACCCATTGTCATGTGCGCTCTACTGTTTTCGGAAGTCCAGGAAAAGGAATGGAGAGAGACACGTATTCGTTGCCCCCTCCTCATCTCCGACCCAAACTCCGGCCGTTTGCCGGCTCCAGCGCAGGGAGGGGCCCGCATCTTGGAGACGCTTATGGCACATCTTGTCAGTACGCCTGGTTCTCACCTGGGATCTATTATAGAAGGGGCTGTCAGGGCATATAATTTTGATGACCTAACATCAGTATGGCAATGGTGGGCGTGTCGGACCCCCACTCATGTGATGATATTGATGATCTGTCCTGAGATTAAGGGGTACTTTGCACACTACGACATCGCAAGCCGATGCTGCGATGCCGAGTGCGATAGTCCCCGCCCCCGTCGCAGATGCGATATCATGGTGATAGCTAGCGTAGCGAACATTATCGCTACGGCAGCTTCACATGCACTCACCTGTCCTGCGACGTCGCTCTGGCCGGCGATCCGCCTCCTTATTAAGGGGGCGGGTCGTGCGGCGTCATAGCGACGTCACACGACAGGCGGCCAATAGCAGCGGAGGGGCGGAGATGAGCAGGATGTAAACATCCCGCCCACCTCCTTCCTTCCGCATTGCCGGCCGGGACGCAGGTAGCAGATGTTCCTCGCTCCTGCGACTTCACACACAGCGATGTGTGCTGCCGCAGGAACGAGGAACAACATCGGACCGTCGCAGCAAGGTAATTATGGTTTTCGCCGACGCTACACCGATGATACGATTACGACGCTTTTGCGCTCGTTAATCGTATCTTCTAGGCTTTACACACTACGATGTCGAGAGCGACGCCGGAAGTGCGTCACTTTCGACATGACCCCTCCGACATCGCACCTGCGATGTCGTAGTTTGCAGAGTACCCCTAAGTCGGCAATATCAGACGCCTGGACAATAGTGTTAAAGGGAATCTGTCAGCAGATTTGTGCTATATAATCTGAGCGCGGCACAATGTAGGGGCTGGGACCCCGATTCCGGCGATGAGTCACTTACTGGGCTGTTTGCTGTCATTCTGATACAATCCCTGGTTTCTCTGCTGCAGACTGACCTAGCAGTGCTCAGAATGCTGAGCCATGTATAACCCTGTCCACAATACTGATTGGCAGCTTCTGTGTACACTGCATATTATTAACAGAAAGCCGCTAATCAGTGGCGGGGGTGGAGTTACACAGAACAGCAGGACAAGAAGGTACGAGACACCAAGTCCTGTAATGATGCTTTCAAGCTGATTAAACACTAATTTTATTGAAAAAGAAACACACAGCCCAGTAAGTGACACATCACCGGATCAGGGTCTCAGCCCCTACGCCGTGCTGCTCTCAAATTACATAGCAAAAACATGGTGACCAATTCCCTCTAATATTAGTGGGGGTGGGGGGGGTGGGGGGTCAGAATGTATTTAGGTGGTATCAGGTATAATTTTATTACAGGGGACCTGAATAGATGTAGTCAGTCCTGGTCATATAAGCTACACAAAGGGAAAGCTCACTTCTATCTTTCCGGCGAAGGTCTCCCCTAGATTGACATCTCTGACAACAGTGTGATAGATAGAACTCTGTCGGTGCAAAAGTCACGGCTTCTAGAAGGACGTGGTGCGTTTTTACCACTTAAACGTGTACACGCGCAGTCTCTTTTTCCTAGGGTGAGGGCCAAAGATGGTGTGAATTGATTGCCCGGACCCAGATGCGAGTCCTGAGTCCGAGAACTTTGGGTCAATGTAGTAGACGGTGATCCCCAAATGTTCCCTAATTTACAAAACCCTCCGCCGGGCTTCAATCTACCAAGGAAAACATGGGTCACTCTAAATCGTATCAGAACAAACTTTGGCGTCTGTGCGGATTTTATGTAGAAGTGGGGAAAATATCACTCTCCCACCTGTGACTGTGGAGCAGATGGTCAAACTATCCAGCACATTGTGGAGGACTGGAGCGCCCCCTGAGATCCTACCATGGCGACAAGAAGGATTTCTAGATTGGAAATCATGAGAACGCTATTGCATACATAGAAAATCTTCATATTCAACTTTGATTTTTATCCTTTTGATATTTTTCAATCACTGTCTATTGTCTGGTGTTTATTTTTAGATGATGGGAAGGTAGACATTCATACCATTAAATAAATCCTTATCTCTCCTGATGATTAGTTGTTGTTGCAGCGACTCCTACAGTACGAGCCGCCGGAAGATACCCTCACATCAGCTCTCTGCAGCCTGTCTACAGTACCTTCTCTAGCTCGCCTCTGCATTTTCCAGCCAGCCAATCAGAGCTCTCGCTCACCGATATATGCAAATCAGCTGCTGCTGGCAAAAAACAACAGCCAACCGCTTTTTAACCATTTTATCCTAAATATTCAGCAGGGGCGGACCATTCTGGCAGCAGGGGTGGCTTCACTTTCTCACCAGGTTTCATTTTTTTTTTTCATCTCCATAAGGTAAAAGGCTCGGACAATATGGGCACATAAATAGCCATCGCAACATTCTAGTTACTTGGGTGCGGAGCGCAGGCAACGGCACTGGGAGGAGTGGGAGGCACAGGCAGATGTCCCCCACTCCAAGAAACCCACTGAACCGGCGGAACAGAGAGCGAGCACCACATATGCTCCTCTCTACCCATCATAGCCACTGACAGGACACACCAAGTGTGCCCACCGCACCCCCCTTTTTACACATCCTTGATAACTAACCCCTTTTTACACATCCTTGATAACTCACAGCTCACTGACCAGCCCCCGCCGCACCCATGGGGCTGCTCTGGGTTACAATGCTACCACCATTGTGGAGGACACATCCTCAACCATTTCAGGCTTCTTACAAATATTAGCTTACAAATACAAAACTTACAAAATAAATAGCTTTCATTTTCATTTCTTTGGGGGAGTGGGGTCTTTCTATTCAATTCGGGGTCAGCAGATCCCACCTCGGGGTGTTGTTACAGTCTTGTGTCCCGTAATAAAGTGCACATCGGTCGGGGTCCGGCGGGAAGGCTCCCGATGTCCCGGGCACTGCTCACCGCTACATTAACACGGAAAAGGGTCAGACATCTCTGTGTCACTAGAGTTCAGTAAGGCCGGACTTCGGCCCCACAGCCTAGGGGGAGGCTGCCCTGGCAGGGTTGGACGGGAATGAAAGTGTTAAATAATGCTGGGCTTGGGGGTTTTTCAAGTATAGGGGAATTTTCAAATAATGTGGGGTTTAGGGGGCTTTGCTAGGATTAGGGAAATAAAGGATAAAAACAAAGGCGGGGAGATCCCAACGAGGCGGCGTAGTGAATTAGGGGTATAAATAGGGGAAGCCATTAGCGTAGGGCAGCCATTTAAGGCAGCCTACGATTAAACACCCAGCCACCCTCCCTTTTAGTGCGGTGCCACTACATGGTGAGGAGGTCTGAGCTTGGCTACGTATGGGCTTTCATTTATTCGTAGAGGTATATATGTTTTGGTTACAATCAGAACTGAGATTTAGGTTGGGGTGTACTTTTGACCTATTAGTTTCTTTCATTCTTGTCACAGCGGCGGCAGGTGGAGTGGAGGGTCCTCCAAGTTGGGAATGTGATCTCACGGTGGTTAGATGGGGGGGAGCTCAAAAGGCTCTGGGCTCCCCAGGTGGATTCAATGGAATGGAAGACGGCAGAACGCCACACAGGTGGTGAAGGGGGAGCCCGTGCGTGGGGGTGCGGTAAAAAATCAGACAGCTGGTTTTGCAGCCAGTGCCTCTGAGCAGGAGTATAATTGGCTAGGGGTCATGCCACCTTGTACAGTAAGTCTATGCTGGGCCGTGCCCGCAATAAAAGAATTGTTGGGGGCTTCGAGGACCATTCCCCTCTTATTAGTGGTATCATTTTGGTTATATGTTGTATGTTTAAATAAAAGGCTGCTGTGGCCAATTCATTCCGTCCTGTGGCGTGGTCTCTTTATTTTAGTTTAGTATGTAAGCTATGGGCCTAGAGGGGAGGATGAATAGGACGGGGAAGGCAAGGACTTAAATCGGGGTTAGGAATGACTCGTCAATACCCATTGTCATGTGCGCTCTACTGTTTTCGGAAGTCCAGGAAAAGGAATGGAGAGAGACACGTATTCGTTGCCCCCTCCTCATCTCCGACCCAAACTCCGGCCGTTTGCCGGCTCCAGCGCAGGGAGGGGCCCGCATCTTGGAGACGCTTATGGCACATCTTGTCAGTACGCCTGGTTCTCACCTGGGATCTATTATAGAAGGGGCTGTCAGGGCATATAATTTTGATGACCTAACATCAGTATGGCAATGGTGGGCGTGTCGGACCCCCACTCATGTGATGATATTGATGATCTGTCCTGAGATTAAGGGGTACTTTGCACACTACGACATCGCAAGCCGATGCTGCGATGCCGAGTGCGATAGTCCCCGCCCCCGTCGCAGATGCGATATCATGGTGATAGCTAGCGTAGCGAACATTATCGCTACGGCAGCTTCACATGCACTCACCTGTCCTGCGACGTCGCTCTGGCCGGCGATCCGCCTCCTTATTAAGGGGGCGGGTCGTGCGGCGTCATAGCGACGTCACACGACAGGCGGCCAATAGCAGCGGAGGGGCGGAGATGAGCAGGATGTAAACATCCCGCCCACCTCCTTCCTTCCGCATTGCCGGCCGGGACGCAGGTAGCAGATGTTCCTCGCTCCTGCGACTTCACACACAGCGATGTGTGCTGCCGCAGGAACGAGGAACAACATCGGACCGTCGCAGCAAGGTAATTATGGTTTTCGCCGACGCTACACCGATGATACGATTACGACGCTTTTGCGCTCGTTAATCGTATCTTCTAGGCTTTACACACTACGATGTCGAGAGCGACGCCGGAAGTGCGTCACTTTCGACATGACCCCTCCGACATCGCACCTGCGATGTCGTAGTTTGCAGAGTACCCCTAAGTCGGCAATATCAGACGCCTGGACAATAGTGTTAAAGGGAATCTGTCAGCAGATTTGTGCTATATAATCTGAGCGCGGCACAATGTAGGGGCTGGGACCCCGATTCCGGCGATGAGTCACTTACTGGGCTGTTTGCTGTCATTCTGATACAATCCCTGGTTTCTCTGCTGCAGACTGACCTAGCAGTGCTCAGAATGCTGAGCCATGTATAACCCTGTCCACAATACTGATTGGCAGCTTCTGTGTACACTGCATATTATTAACAGAAAGCCGCTAATCAGTGGCGGGGGTGGAGTTACACAGAACAGCAGGACAAGAAGGTACGAGACACCAAGTCCTGTAATGATGCTTTCAAGCTGATTAAACACTAATTTTATTGAAAAAGAAACACACAGCCCAGTAAGTGACACATCACCGGATCAGGGTCTCAGCCCCTACGCCGTGCTGCTCTCAAATTACATAGCAAAAACATGGTGACCAATTCCCTCTAATATTAGTGGGGGTGGGGGGGGTGGGGGGTCAGAATGTATTTAGGTGGTATCAGGTATAATTTTATTACAGGGGACCTGAATAGATGTAGTCAGTCCTGGTCATATAAGCTACACAAAGGGAAAGCTCACTTCTATCTTTCCGGCGAAGGTCTCCCCTAGATTGACATCTCTGACAACAGTGTGATAGATAGAACTCTGTCGGTGCAAAAGTCACGGCTTCTAGAAGGACGTGGTGCGTTTTTACCACTTAAACGTGTACACGCGCAGTCTCTTTTTCCTAGGGTGAGGGCCAAAGATGGTGTGAATTGATTGCCCGGACCCAGATGCGAGTCCTGAGTCCGAGAACTTTGGGTCAATGTAGTAGACGGTGATCCCCAAATGTTCCCTAATTTACAAAACCCTCCGCCGGGCTTCAATCTACCAAGGAAAACATGGGTCACTCTAAATCGTATCAGAACAAACTTTGGCGTCTGTGCGGATTTTATGTAGAAGTGGGGAAAATATCACTCTCCCACCTGTGACTGTGGAGCAGATGGTCAAACTATCCAGCACATTGTGGAGGACTGGAGCGCCCCCTGAGATCCTACCATGGCGACAAGAAGGATTTCTAGATTGGAAATCATGAGAACGCTATTGCATACATAGAAAATCTTCATATTCAACTTTGATTTTTATCCTTTTGATATTTTTCAATCACTGTCTATTGTCTGGTGTTTATTTTTAGATGATGGGAAGGTAGACATTCATACCATTAAATAAATCCTTATCTCTCCTGATGATTAGTTGTTGTTGCAGCGACTCCTACAGTACGAGCCGCCGGAAGATACCCTCACATCAGCTCTCTGCAGCCTGTCTACAGTACCTTCTCTAGCTCGCCTCTGCATTTTCCAGCCAGCCAATCAGAGCTCTCGCTCACCGATATATGCAAATCAGCTGCTGCTGGCAAAAAACAACAGCCAACCGCTTTTTAACCATTTTATCCTAAATATTCAGCAGGGGCGGACCATTCTGGCAGCAGGGGTGGCTTCACTTTCTCACCAGGTTTCATTTTTTTTTTTCATCTCCATAAGGTAAAAGGCTCGGACAATATGGGCACATAAATAGCCATCGCAACATTCTAGTTACTTGGGTGCGGAGCGCAGGCAACGGCACTGGGAGGAGTGGGAGGCACAGGCAGATGTCCCCCACTCCAAGAAACCCACTGAACCGGCGGAACAGAGAGCGAGCACCACATATGCTCCTCTCTACCCATCATAGCCACTGACAGGACACACCAAGTGTGCCCACCGCACCCCCCTTTTTACACATCCTTGATAACTAACCCCTTTTTACACATCCTTGATAACTCACAGCTCACTGACCAGCCCCCGCCGCACCCATGGGGCTGCTCTGGGTTACAATGCTACCACCATTGTGGAGGACACATCCTCAACCATTTCAGGCTTCTTACAAATATTAGCTTACAAATACAAAACTTACAAAATAAATAGCTTTCATTTTCATTTCTTTGGGGGAGTGGGGTCTTTCTATTCAATTCGGGGTCAGCAGATCCCACCTCGGGGTGTTGTTACAGTCTTGTGTCCCGTAATAAAGTGCACATCGGTCGGGGTCCGGCGGGAAGGCTCCCGATGTCCCGGGCACTGCTCACCGCTACATTAACACGGAAAAGGGTCAGACATCTCTGTGTCACTAGAGTTCAGTAAGGCCGGACTTCGGCCCCACAGCCTAGGGGGAGGCTGCCCTGGCAGGGTTGGACGGGAATGAAAGTGTTAAATAATGCTGGGCTTGGGGGTTTTTCAAGTATAGGGGAATTTTCAAATAATGTGGGGTTTAGGGGGCTTTGCTAGGATTAGGGAAATAAAGGATAAAAACAAAGGCGGGGAGATCCCAACGAGGCGGCGTAGTGAATTAGGGGTATAAATAGGGGAAGCCATTAGCGTAGGGCAGCCATTTAAGGCAGCCTACGATTAAACACCCAGCCACCCTCCCTTTTAGTGCGGTGCCACTACATGGTGAGGAGGTCTGAGCTTGGCTACGTATGGGCTTTCATTTATTCGTAGAGGTATATATGTTTTGGTTACAATCAGAACTGAGATTTAGGTTGGGGTGTACTTTTGACCTATTAGTTTCTTTCATTCTTGTCACAGCGGCGGCAGGTGGAGTGGAGGGTCCTCCAAGTTGGGAATGTGATCTCACGGTGGTTAGATGGGGGGGAGCTCAAAAGGCTCTGGGCTCCCCAGGTGGATTCAATGGAATGGAAGACGGCAGAACGCCACACAGGTGGTGAAGGGGGAGCCCGTGCGTGGGGGTGCGGTAAAAAATCAGACAGCTGGTTTTGCAGCCAGTGCCTCTGAGCAGGAGTATAATTGGCTAGGGGTCATGCCACCTTGTACAGTAAGTCTATGCTGGGCCGTGCCCGCAATAAAAGAATTGTTGGGGGCTTCGAGGACCATTCCCCTCTTATTAGTGGTATCATTTTGGTTATATGTTGTATGTTTAAATAAAAGGCTGCTGTGGCCAATTCATTCCGTCCTGTGGCGTGGTCTCTTTATTTTAGTTTAGTATGTAAGCTATGGGCCTAGAGGGGAGGATGAATAGGACGGGGAAGGCAAGGACTTAAATCGGGGTTAGGAATGACTCGTCAATACCCATTGTCATGTGCGCTCTACTGTTTTCGGAAGTCCAGGAAAAGGAATGGAGAGAGACACGTATTCGTTGCCCCCTCCTCATCTCCGACCCAAACTCCGGCCGTTTGCCGGCTCCAGCGCAGGGAGGGGCCCGCATCTTGGAGACGCTTATGGCACATCTTGTCAGTACGCCTGGTTCTCACCTGGGATCTATTATAGAAGGGGCTGTCAGGGCATATAATTTTGATGACCTAACATCAGTATGGCAATGGTGGGCGTGTCGGACCCCCACTCATGTGATGATATTGATGATCTGTCCTGAGATTAAGGGGTACTTTGCACACTACGACATCGCAAGCCGATGCTGCGATGCCGAGTGCGATAGTCCCCGCCCCCGTCGCAGATGCGATATCATGGTGATAGCTAGCGTAGCGAACATTATCGCTACGGCAGCTTCACATGCACTCACCTGTCCTGCGACGTCGCTCTGGCCGGCGATCCGCCTCCTTATTAAGGGGGCGGGTCGTGCGGCGTCATAGCGACGTCACACGACAGGCGGCCAATAGCAGCGGAGGGGCGGAGATGAGCAGGATGTAAACATCCCGCCCACCTCCTTCCTTCCGCATTGCCGGCCGGGACGCAGGTAGCAGATGTTCCTCGCTCCTGCGACTTCACACACAGCGATGTGTGCTGCCGCAGGAACGAGGAACAACATCGGACCGTCGCAGCAAGGTAATTATGGTTTTCGCCGACGCTACACCGATGATACGATTACGACGCTTTTGCGCTCGTTAATCGTATCTTCTAGGCTTTACACACTACGATGTCGAGAGCGACGCCGGAAGTGCGTCACTTTCGACATGACCCCTCCGACATCGCACCTGCGATGTCGTAGTTTGCAGAGTACCCCTAAGTCGGCAATATCAGACGCCTGGACAATAGTGTTAAAGGGAATCTGTCAGCAGATTTGTGCTATATAATCTGAGCGCGGCACAATGTAGGGGCTGGGACCCCGATTCCGGCGATGAGTCACTTACTGGGCTGTTTGCTGTCATTCTGATACAATCCCTGGTTTCTCTGCTGCAGACTGACCTAGCAGTGCTCAGAATGCTGAGCCATGTATAACCCTGTCCACAATACTGATTGGCAGCTTCTGTGTACACTGCATATTATTAACAGAAAGCCGCTAATCAGTGGCGGGGGTGGAGTTACACAGAACAGCAGGACAAGAAGGTACGAGACACCAAGTCCTGTAATGATGCTTTCAAGCTGATTAAACACTAATTTTATTGAAAAAGAAACACACAGCCCAGTAAGTGACACATCACCGGATCAGGGTCTCAGCCCCTACGCCGTGCTGCTCTCAAATTACATAGCAAAAACATGGTGACCAATTCCCTCTAATATTAGTGGGGGTGGGGTGGGGGGGTCAGAATGTATTTAGGTGGTATCAGGTATAATTTTATTACAGGGGACCTGAATAGATGTAGTCAGTCCTGGTCATATAAGCTACACAAAGGGAAAGCTCACTTCTATCTTTCCGGCGAAGGTCTCCCCTAGATTGACATCTCTGACAACAGTGTGATAGATAGAACTCTGTCGGTGCAAAAGTCACGGCTTCTAGAAGGACGTGGTGCGTTTTTACCACTTAAACGTGTACACGCGCAGTCTCTTTTTCCTTGGGTGAGGGCCAAAGATGGTGTGAATTGATTGCCCGGACCCAGATGCGAGTCCTGAGTCCGAGAACTTTGGGTCAATGTAGTAGACGGTGATCCCCAAATGTTCCCTAATTTACAAAACCCTCCGCCGGGCTTCAATCTACCAAGGAAAACATGGGTCACTCTAAATCGTATCAGAACAAACTTTGGCGTCTGTGCGGATTTTATGTAGAAGTGGGGAAAATATCACTCTCCCACCTGTGACTGTGGAGCAGATGGTCAAACTATCCAGCACATTGTTGAGGACTGGAGCGCCCCCTGAGATCCTACCATGGCGACAAGAAGGATTTCTAGATTGGAAATCATGAGAACGCTATTGCATACATAGAAAATCTTCATATTCAACTTTGATTTTTATCCTTTTGATATTTTTCAATCACTGTCTATTGTCTGGTGTTTATTTTTAGATGATGGGAAGGTAGACATTCATACCATTAAATAAATCCTTATCTCTCCTGATGATTAGTTGTTGTTGCAGCGACTCCTACAGTACGAGCCGCCGGAAGATACCCTCACATCAGCTCTCTGCAGCCTGTCTACAGTACCTTCTCTAGCTCGCCTCTGCATTTTCCAGCCAGCCAATCAGAGCTCTCGCTCACCGATATATGCAAATCAGCTGCTGCTGGCAAAAAACAACAGCCAACCGCTTTTTAACCATTTTATCCTAAATATTCAGCAGGGGCGGACCATTCTGGCAGCAGGGGTGGCTTCACTTTCTCACCAGGTTTCATTTTTTTTTTTCATCTCCATAAGGTAAAAGGCTCGGACAATATGGGCACATAAATAGCCATCGCAACATTCTAGTTACTTGGGTGCGGAGCGCAGGCAACGGCACTGGGAGGAGTGGGAGGCACAGGCAGATGTCCCCCACTCCAAGAAACCCACTGAACCGGCGGAACAGAGAGCGAGCACCACATATGCTCCTCTCTACCCATCATAGCCACTGACAGGACACACCAAGTGTGCCCACCGCACCCCCCTTTTTACACATCCTTGATAACTAACCCCTTTTTACACATCCTTGATAACTCACAGCTCACTGACCAGCCCCCGCCGCACCCATGGGGCTGCTCTGGGTTACAATGCTACCACCATTGTGGAGGACACATCCTCAACCATTTCAGGCTTCTTACAAATATTAGCTTACAAATACAAAACTTACAAAATAAATAGCTTTCATTTTCATTTCTTTGGGGGAGTGGGGTCTTTCTATTCAATTCGGGGTCAGCAGATCCCACCTCGGGGTGTTGTTACAGTCTTGTGTCCCGTAATAAAGTGCACATCGGTCGGGGTCCGGCGGGAAGGCTCCCGATGTCCCGGGCACTGCTCACCACTACATTAACACGGAAAAGGGTCAGACATCTCTGTGTCACTAGAGTTCAGTAAGGCCGGACTTCGGCCCCACAGCCTAGGGGGAGGCTGCCCTGGCAGGGTTGGACGGGAATGAAAGTGTTAAATAATGCTGGGCTTGGGGGTTTTTCAAGTATAGGGGAATTTTCAAATAATGTGGGGTTTAGGGGGCTTTGCTAGGATTAGGGAAATAAAGGATAAAAACAAAGGCGGGGAGATCCCAACGAGGCGGCGTAGTGAATTAGGGGTATAAATAGGGGAAGCCATTAGCGTAGGGCAGCCATTTAAGGCAGCCTACGATTAAACACCCAGCCACCCTCCCTTTTAGTGCGGTGCCACTACATGGTGAGGAGGTCTGAGCTTGGCTACGTATGGGCTTTCATTTATTCGTAGAGGTATATATGTTTTGGTTACAATCAGAACTGAGATTTAGGTTGGGGTGTACTTTTGACCTATTAGTTTCTTTCATTCTTGTCACAGCGGCGGCAGGTGGAGTGGAGGGTCCTCCAAGTTGGGAATGTGATCTCACGGTGGTTAGATGGGGGGGAGCTCAAAAGGCTCTGGGCTCCCCAGGTGGATTCAATGGAATGGAAGACGGCAGAACGCCACACAGGTGGTGAAGGGGGAGCCCGTGCGTGGGGGTGCGGTAAAAAATCAGACAGCTGGTTTTGCAGCCAGTGCCTCTGAGCAGGAGTATAATCGGCTAGGGGTCATGCCACCTTGTACAGTAAGTCTATGCTGGGCCGTGCCCGCAATAAAAGAATTGTTGGGGGCTTCGAGGACCATTCCCCTCTTATTAGTGGTATCATTTTGGTTATATGTTGTATGTTTAAATAAAAGGCTGCTGTGGCCAATTCATTCCGTCCTGTGGCGTGGTCTCTTTATTTTAGTTTAGTATGTAAGCTATGGGCCTAGAGGGGAGGATGAATAGGACGGGGAAGGCAAGGACTTAAATCGGGGTTAGGAATGACTCGTCAATACCCATTGTCATGTGCGCTCTACTGTTTTCGGAAGTCCAGGAAAAGGAATGGAGAGAGACACGTATTCGTTGCCCCCTCCTCATCTCCGACCCAAACTCCGGCCGTTTGCCGGCTCCAGCGCAGGGAGGGGCCCGCATCTTGGAGACGCTTATGGCACATCTTGTCAGTACGCCTGGTTCTCACCTGGGATCTATTATAGAAGGGGCTGTCAGGGCATATAATTTTGATGACCTAACATCAGTATGGCAATGGTGGGCGTGTCGGACCCCCACTCATGTGATGATATTGATGATCTGTCCTGAGATTAAGGGGTACTTTGCACACTACGACATCGCAAGCCGATGCTGCGATGCCGAGTGCGATAGTCCCCGCCCCCGTCGCAGATGCGATATCATGGTGATAGCTAGCGTAGCGAACATTATCGCTACGGCAGCTTCACATGCACTCACCTGTCCTGCGACGTCGCTCTGGCCGGCGATCCGCCTCCTTATTAAGGGGGCGGGTCGTGCGGCGTCATAGCGACGTCACACGACAGGCGGCCAATAGCAGCGGAGGGGCGGAGATGAGCAGGATGTAAACATCCCGCCCACCTCCTTCCTTCCGCATTGCCGGCCGGGACGCAGGTAGCAGATGTTCCTCGCTCCTGCGACTTCACACACAGCGATGTGTGCTGCCGCAGGAACGAGGAACAACATCGGACCGTCGCAGCAAGGTAATTATGGTTTTCGCCGACGCTACACCGATGATACGATTACGACGCTTTTGCGCTCGTTAATCGTATCTTCTAGGCTTTACACACTACGATGTCGAGAGCGACGCCGGAAGTGCGTCACTTTCGACATGACCCCTCCGACATCGCACCTGCGATGTCGTAGTTTGCAGAGTACCCCTAAGTCGGCAATATCAGACGCCTGGACAATAGTGTTAAAGGGAATCTGTCAGCAGATTTGTGCTATATAATCTGAGCGCGGCACAATGTAGGGGCTGGGACCCCGATTCCGGCGATGAGTCACTTACTGGGCTGTTTGCTGTCATTCTGATACAATCCCTGGTTTCTCTGCTGCAGACTGACCTAGCAGTGCTCAGAATGCTGAGCCATGTATAACCCTGTCCACAATACTGATTGGCAGCTTCTGTGTACACTGCATATTATTAACAGAAAGCCGCTAATCAGTGGCGGGGGTGGAGTTACACAGAACAGCAGGACAAGAAGGTACGAGACACCAAGTCCTGTAATGATGCTTTCAAGCTGATTAAACACTAATTTTATTGAAAAAGAAACACACAGCCCAGTAAGTGACACATCACCGGATCAGGGTCTCAGCCCCTACGCCGTGCTGCTCTCAAATTACATAGCAAAAACATGGTGACCAATTCCCTCTAATATTAGTGGGGGTGGGGTGGGGGGGTCAGAATGTATTTAGGTGGTATCAGGTATAATTTTATTACAGGGGACCTGAATAGATGTAGTCAGTCCTGGTCATATAAGCTACACAAAGGGAAAGCTCACTTCTATCTTTCCGGCGAAGGTCTCCCCTAGATTGACATCTCTGACAACAGTGTGATAGATAGAACTCTGTCGGTGCAAAAGTCACGGCTTCTAGAAGGACGTGGTGCGTTTTTACCACTTAAACGTGTACACGCGCAGTCTCTTTTTCCTAGGGTGAGGGCCAAAGATGGTGTGAATTGATTGCCCGGACCCAGATGCGAGTCCTGAGTCCGAGAACTTTGGGTCAATGTAGTAGACGGTGATCCCCAAATGTTCCCTAATTTACAAAACCCTCCGCCGGGCTTCAATCTACCGAGGAAAACATGGGTCACTCTAAATCGTATCAGAACAAACTTTGGCGTCTGTGCGGATTTTATGTAGAAGTGGGGAAAATATCACTCTCCCACCTGTGACTGTGGAGCAGATGGTCAAACTATCCAGCACATTGTTGAGGACTGGAGCGCCCCCTGAGATCCTACCATGGCGACAAGAAGGATTTCTAGATTGGAAATCATGAGAACGCTATTGCATACATAGAAAATCTTCATATTCAACTTTGATTTTTATCCTTTTGATATTTTTCAATCACTGTCTATTGTCTGGTGTTTATTTTTAGATGATGGGAAGGTAGACATTCATACCATTAAATAAATCCTTATCTCTCCTGATGATTAGTTGTTGTTGCAGCGACTCCTACAGTACGAGCCGCCGGAAGATACCCTCACATCAGCTCTCTGCAGCCTGTCTACAGTACCTTCTCTAGCTCGCCTCTGCATTTTCCAGCCAGCCAATCAGAGCTCTCGCTCACCGATATATGCAAATCAGCTGCTGCTGGCAAAAAACAACAGCCAACCGCTTTTTAACCATTTTATCCTAAATATTCAGCAGGGGCGGACCATTCTGGCAGCAGGGGTGGCTTCACTTTCTCACCAGGTTTCATTTTTTTTTTTCATCTCCATAAGGTAAAAGGCTCGGACAATATGGGCACATAAATAGCCATCGCAACATTCTAGTTACTTGGGTGCGGAGCGCAGGCAACGGCACTGGGAGGAGTGGGAGGCACAGGCAGATGTCCCCCACTCCAAGAAACCCACTGAACCGGCGGAACAGAGAGCGAGCACCACATATGCTCCTCTCTACCCATCATAGCCACTGACAGGACACACCAAGTGTGCCCACCGCACCCCCCTTTTTACACATCCTTGATAACTAACCCCTTTTTACACATCCTTGATAACTCACAGCTCACTGACCAGCCCCCGCCGCACCCATGGGGCTGCTCTGGGTTACAATGCTACCACCATTGTGGAGGACACATCCTCAACCATTTCAGGCTTCTTACAAATATTAGCTTACAAATACAAAACTTACAAAATAAATAGCTTTCATTTTCATTTCTTTGGGGGAGTGGGGTCTTTCTATTCAATTCGGGGTCAGCAGATCCCACCTCGGGGTGTTGTTACAGTCTTGTGTCCCGTAATAAAGTGCACATCGGTCGGGGTCCGGCGGGAAGGCTCCCGATGTCCCGGGCACTGCTCACCACTACATTAACACGGAAAAGGGTCAGACATCTCTGTGTCACTAGAGTTCAGTAAGGCCGGACTTCGGCCCCACAGCCTAGGGGGAGGCTGCCCTGGCAGGGTTGGACGGGAATGAAAGTGTTAAATAATGCTGGGCTTGGGGGTTTTTCAAGTATAGGGGAATTTTCAAATAATGTGGGGTTTAGGGGGCTTTGCTAGGATTAGGGAAATAAAGGATAAAAACAAAGGCGGGGAGATCCCAACGAGGCGGCGTAGTGAATTAGGGGTATAAATAGGGGAAGCCATTAGCGTAGGGCAGCCATTTAAGGCAGCCTACGATTAAACACCCAGCCACCCTCCCTTTTAGTGCGGTGCCACTACATGGTGAGGAGGTCTGAGCTTGGCTACGTATGGGCTTTCATTTATTCGTAGAGGTATATATGTTTTGGTTACAATCAGAACTGAGATTTAGGTTGGGGTGTACTTTTGACCTATTAGTTTCTTTAATTCCTGTCACAGCGGCGGCAGGTGGAGTGGAGGGTCCTCCAAGTTGGGAATGTGATCTCACGGTGGTTAGATGGGGGGGAGCTCAAAAGGCTCTGGGCTCCCCAGGTGGATTCAATGGAATGGAAGACGGCAGAACGCCACACAGGTGGTGAAGGGGGAGCCCGTGCGTGGGGGTGCGGTAAAAAATCAGACAGCTGGTTTTGCAGCCAGTGCCTCTGAGCAGGAGTATAATCGGCTAGGGGTCATGCCACCTTGTACAGTAAGTCTATGCTGGGCCGTGCCCGCAATAAAAGAATTGTTGGGGGCTTCGAGGACCATTCCCCTCTTATTAGTGGTATCATTTTGGTTATATGTTGTATGTTTAAATAAAAGGCTGCTGTGGCCAATTCATTCCGTCCTGTGGCGTGGTCTCTTTATTTTAGTTTAGTATGTAAGCTATGGGCCTAGAGGGGAGGATGAATAGGACGGGGAAGGCAAGGACTTAAATCGGGGTTAGGAATGACTCGTCAATACCCATTGTCATGTGCGCTCTACTGTTTTCGGAAGTCCAGGAAAAGGAATGGAGAGAGACACGTATTCGTTGCCCCCTCCTCATCTCCGACCCAAACTCCGGCCGTTTGCCGGCTCCAGCGCAGGGAGGGGCCCGCATCTTGGAGACGCTTATGGCACATCTTGTCAGTACGCCTGGTTCTCACCTGGGATCTATTATAGAAGGGGCTGTCAGGGCATATAATTTTGATGACCTAACATCAGTATGGCAATGGTGGGCGTGTCGGACCCCCACTCATGTGATGATATTGATGATCTGTCCTGAGATTAAGGGGTACTTTGCACACTACGACATCGCAAGCCGATGCTGCGATGCCGAGTGCGATAGTCCCCGCCCCCGTCGCAGATGCGATATCATGGTGATAGCTAGCGTAGCGAACATTATCGCTACGGCAGCTTCACATGCACTCACCTGTCCTGCGACGTCGCTCTGGCCGGCGATCCGCCTCCTTATTAAGGGGGCGGGTCGTGCGGCGTCATAGCGACGTCACACGACAGGCGGCCAATAGCAGCGGAGGGGCGGAGATGAGCAGGATGTAAACATCCCGCCCACCTCCTTCCTTCCGCATTGCCGGCCGGGACGCAGGTAGCAGATGTTCCTCGCTCCTGCGACTTCACACACAGCGATGTGTGCTGCCGCAGGAACGAGGAACAACATCGGACCGTCGCAGCAAGGTAATTATGGTTTTCGCCGACGCTACACCGATGATACGATTACGACGCTTTTGCGCTCGTTAATCGTATCTTCTAGGCTTTACACACTACGATGTCGAGAGCGACGCCGGAAGTGCGTCACTTTCGACATGACCCCTCCGACATCGCACCTGCGATGTCGTAGTTTGCAGAGTACCCCTAAGTCGGCAATATCAGACGCCTGGACAATAGTGTTAAAGGGAATCTGTCAGCAGATTTGTGCTATATAATCTGAGCGCGGCACAATGTAGGGGCTGGGACCCCGATTCCGGCGATGAGTCACTTACTGGGCTGTTTGCTGTCATTCTGATACAATCCCTGGTTTCTCTGCTGCAGACTGACCTAGCAGTGCTCAGAATGCTGAGCCATGTATAACCCTGTCCACAATACTGATTGGCAGCTTCTGTGTACACTGCATATTATTAACAGAAAGCCGCTAATCAGTGGCGGGGGTGGAGTTACACAGAACAGCAGGACAAGAAGGTACGAGACACCAAGTCCTGTAATGATGCTTTCAAGCTGATTAAACACTAATTTTATTGAAAAAGAAACACACAGCCCAGTAAGTGACACATCACCGGATCAGGGTCTCAGCCCCTACGCCGTGCTGCTCTCAAATTACATAGCAAAAACATGGTGACCAATTCCCTCTAATATTAGTGGGGGTGGGGGGGGTGGGGGGTCAGAATGTATTTAGGTGGTATCAGGTATAATTTTATTACAGGGGACCTGAATAGATGTAGTCAGTCCTGGTCATATAAGCTACACAAAGGGAAAGCTCACTTCTATCTTTCCGGCGAAGGTCTCCCCTAGATTGACATCTCTGACAACAGTGTGATAGATAGAACTCTGTCGGTGCAAAAGTCACGGCTTCTAGAAGGACGTGGTGCGTTTTTACCACTTAAACGTGTACACGCGCAGTCTCTTTTTCCTAGGGTGAGGGCCAAAGATGGTGTGAATTGATTGCCCGGACCCAGATGCGAGTCCTGAGTCCGAGAACTTTGGGTCAATGTAGTAGACGGTGATCCCCAAATGTTCCCTAATTTACAAAACCCTCCGCCGGGCTTCAATCTACCGAGGAAAACATGGGTCACTCTAAATCGTATCAGAACAAACTTTGGCGTCTGTGCGGATTTTATGTAGAAGTGGGGAAAATATCACTCTCCCACCTGTGACTGTGGAGCAGATGGTCAAACTATCCAGCACATTGTGGAGGACTGGAGCGCCCCCTGAGATCCTACCATGGCGACAAGA
This sequence comes from Anomaloglossus baeobatrachus, assembly GCF_048569485.1. Lineage (NCBI taxonomy): Eukaryota > Metazoa > Chordata > Amphibia > Anura > Aromobatidae > Anomaloglossus > Anomaloglossus baeobatrachus. The sequence goes on from NW_027442887.1 coordinate 61,092, forward strand.
AGGATTTCTAGATTGGAAATCATGAGAACGCTATTGCATACATAGAAAATCTTCATATTCAACTTTGATTTTTATCCTTTTGATATTTTTCAATCACTGTCTATTGTCTGGTGTTTATTTTTAGATGATGGGAAGGTAGACATTCATACCATTAAATAAATCCTTATCTCTCCTGATGATTAGTTGTTGTTGCAGCGACTCCTACAGTACGAGCCGCCGGAAGATACCCTCACATCAGCTCTCTGCAGCCTGTCTACAGTACCTTCTCTAGCTCGCCTCTGCATTTTCCAGCCAGCCAATCAGAGCTTTCGCTCACCGATATATGCAAATCAGCTGCTGCTGGCAAAAAACAACAGCCAACCGCTTTTTAACCATTTTATCCTAAATATTCAGCAGGGGCGGACCATTCTGGCAGCAGGGGTGGCTTCACTTTCTCACCAGGTTTCATTTTTTTTTTTCATCTCCATAAGGTAAAAGGCTCGGACAATATGGGCACATAAATAGCCATCGCAACATTCTAGTTACTTGGGTGCGGAGCGCAGGCAACGGCACTGGGAGGAGTGGGAGGCACAGGCAGATGTCCCCCACTCCAAGAAACCCACTGAACCGGCGGAACAGAGAGCGAGCACCACATATGCTCCTCTCTACCCATCATAGCCACTGACAGGACACACCAAGTGTGCCCACCGCACCCCCCTTTTTACACATCCTTGATAACTAACCCCTTTTTACACATCCTTGATAACTCACAGCTCACTGACCAGCCCCCGCCGCACCCATGGGGCTGCTCTGGGTTACAATGCTACCACCATTGTGGAGGACACATCCTCAACCATTTCAGGCTTCTTACAAATATTAGCTTACAAATACAAAACTTACAAAATAAATAGCTTTCATTTTCATTTCTTTGGGGGAGTGGGGTCTTTCTATTCAATTCGGGGTCAGCAGATCCCACCTCGGGGTGTTGTTACAGTCTTGTGTCCCGTAATAAAGTGCACATCGGTCGGGGTCCGGCGGGAAGGCTCCCGATGTCCCGGGCACTGCTCACCACTACATTAACACGGAAAAGGGTCAGACATCTCTGTGTCACTAGAGTTCAGTAAGGCCGGACTTCGGCCCCACAGCCTAGGGGGAGGCTGCCCTGGCAGGGTTGGACGGGAATGAAAGTGTTAAATAATGCTGGGCTTGGGGGTTTTTCAAGTATAGGGGAATTTTCAAATAATGTGGGGTTTAGGGGGCTTTGCTAGGATTAGGGAAATAAAGGATAAAAACAAAGGCGGGGAGATCCCAACGAGGCGGCGTAGTGAATTAGGGGTATAAATAGGGGAAGCCATTAGCGTAGGGCAGCCATTTAAGGCAGCCTACGATTAAACACCCAGCCACCCTCCCTTTTAGTGCGGTGCCACTACATGGTGAGGAGGTCTGAGCTTGGCTACGTATGGGCTTTCATTTATTCGTAGAGGTATATATGTTTTGGTTACAATCAGAACTGAGATTTAGGTTGGGGTGTACTTTTGACCTATTAGTTTCTTTAATTCCTGTCACAGCGGCGGCAGGTGGAGTGGAGGGTCCTCCAAGTTGGGAATGTGATCTCACGGTGGTTAGATGGGGGGGAGCTCAAAAGGCTCTGGGCTCCCCAGGTGGATTCAATGGAATGGAAGACGGCAGAACGCCACACAGGTGGTGAAGGGGGAGCCCGTGCGTGGGGGTGCGGTAAAAAATCAGACAGCTGGTTTTGCAGCCAGTGCCTCTGAGCAGGAGTATAATCGGCTAGGGGTCATGCCACCTTGTACAGTAAGTCTATGCTGGGCCGTGCCCGCAATAAAAGAATTGTTGGGGGCTTCGAGGACCATTCCCCTCTTATTAGTGGTATCATTTTGGTTATATGTTGTATGTTTAAATAAAAGGCTGCTGTGGCCAATTCATTCCGTCCTGTGGCGTGGTCTCTTTATTTTAGTTTAGTATGTAAGCTATGGGCCTAGAGGGGAGGATGAATAGGACGGGGAAGGCAAGGACTTAAATCGGGGTTAGGAATGACTCGTCAATACCCATTGTCATGTGCGCTCTACTGTTTTCGGAAGTCCAGGAAAAGGAATGGAGAGAGACACGTATTCGTTGCCCCCTCCTCATCTCCGACCCAAACTCCGGCCGTTTGCCGGCTCCAGCGCAGGGAGGGGCCCGCATCTTGGAGACGCTTATGGCACATCTTGTCAGTACGCCTGGTTCTCACCTGGGATCTATTATAGAAGGGGCTGTCAGGGCATATAATTTTGATGACCTAACATCAGTATGGCAATGGTGGGCGTGTCGGACCCCCACTCATGTGATGATATTGATGATCTGTCCTGAGATTAAGGGGTACTTTGCACACTACGACATCGCAAGCCGATGCTGCGATGCCGAGTGCGATAGTCCCCGCCCCCGTCGCAGATGCGATATCATGGTGATAGCTAGCGTAGCGAACATTATCGCTACGGCAGCTTCACATGCACTCACCTGTCCTGCGACGTCGCTCTGGCCGGCGATCCGCCTCCTTATTAAGGGGGCGGGTCGTGCGGCGTCATAGCGACGTCACACGACAGGCGGCCAATAGCAGCGGAGGGGCGGAGATGAGCAGGATGTAAACATCCCGCCCACCTCCTTCCTTCCGCATTGCCGGCCGGGACGCAGGTAGCAGATGTTCCTCGCTCCTGCGACTTCACACACAGCGATGTGTGCTGCCGCAGGAACGAGGAACAACATCGGACCGTCGCAGCAAGGTAATTATGGTTTTCGCCGACGCTACACCGATGATACGATTACGACGCTTTTGCGCTCGTTAATCGTATCTTCTAGGCTTTACACACTACGATGTCGAGAGCGACGCCGGAAGTGCGTCACTTTCGACATGACCCCTCCGACATCGCACCTGCGATGTCGTAGTTTGCAGAGTACCCCTAAGTCGGCAATATCAGACGCCTGGACAATAGTGTTAAAGGGAATCTGTCAGCAGATTTGTGCTATATAATCTGAGCGCGGCACAATGTAGGGGCTGGGACCCCGATTCCGGCGATGAGTCACTTACTGGGCTGTTTGCTGTCATTCTGATACAATCCCTGGTTTCTCTGCTGCAGACTGACCTAGCAGTGCTCAGAATGCTGAGCCATGTATAACCCTGTCCACAATACTGATTGGCAGCTTCTGTGTACACTGCATATTATTAACAGAAAGCCGCTAATCAGTGGCGGGGGTGGAGTTACACAGAACAGCAGGACAAGAAGGTACGAGACACCAAGTCCTGTAATGATGCTTTCAAGCTGATTAAACACTAATTTTATTGAAAAAGAAACACACAGCCCAGTAAGTGACACATCACCGGATCAGGGTCTCAGCCCCTACGCCGTGCTGCTCTCAAATTACATAGCAAAAACATGGTGACCAATTCCCTCTAATATTAGTGGGGGTGGGGGGGGTGGGGGGTCAGAATGTATTTAGGTGGTATCAGGTATAATTTTATTACAGGGGACCTGAATAGATGTAGTCAGTCCTGGTCATATAAGCTACACAAAGGGAAAGCTCACTTCTATCTTTCCGGCGAAGGTCTCCCCTAGATTGACATCTCTGACAACAGTGTGATAGATAGAACTCTGTCGGTGCAAAAGTCACGGCTTCTAGAAGGACGTGGTGCGTTTTTACCACTTAAACGTGTACACGCGCAGTCTCTTTTTCCTAGGGTGAGGGCCAAAGATGGTGTGAATTGATTGCCCGGACCCAGATGCGAGTCCTGAGTCCGAGAACTTTGGGTCAATGTAGTAGACGGTGATCCCCAAATGTTCCCTAATTTACAAAACCCTCCGCCGGGCTTCAATCTACCAAGGAAAACATGGGTCACTCTAAATCGTATCAGAACAAACTTTGGCGTCTGTGCGGATTTTATGTAGAAGTGGGGAAAATATCACTCTCCCACCTGTGACTGTGGAGCAGATGGTCAAACTATCCAGCACATTGTGGAGGACTGGAGCGCCCCCTGAGATCCTACCATGGCGACAAGAAGGATTTCTAGATTGGAAATCATGAGAACGCTATTGCATACATAGAAAATCTTCATATTCAACTTTGATTTTTATCCTTTTGATATTTTTCAATCACTGTCTATTGTCTGGTGTTTATTTTTAGATGATGGGAAGGTAGACATTCATACCATTAAATAAATCCTTATCTCTCCTGATGATTAGTTGTTGTTGCAGCGACTCCTACAGTACGAGCCGCCGGAAGATACCCTCACATCAGCTCTCTGCAGCCTGTCTACAGTACCTTCTCTAGCTCGCCTCTGCATTTTCCAGCCAGCCAATCAGAGCTCTCGCTCACCGATATATGCAAATCAGCTGCTGCTGGCAAAAAACAACAGCCAACCGCTTTTTAACCATTTTATCCTAAATATTCAGCAGGGGCGGACCATTCTGGCAGCAGGGGTGGCTTCACTTTCTCACCAGGTTTCATTTTTTTTTTTCATCTCCATAAGGTAAAAGGCTCGGACAATATGGGCACATAAATAGCCATCGCAACATTCTAGTTACTTGGGTGCGGAGCGCAGGCAACGGCACTGGGAGGAGTGGGAGGCACAGGCAGATGTCCCCCACTCCAAGAAACCCACTGAACCGGCGGAACAGAGAGCGAGCACCACATATGCTCCTCTCTACCCATCATAGCCACTGACAGGACACACCAAGTGTGCCCACCGCACCCCCCTTTTTACACATCCTTGATAACTAACCCCTTTTTACACATCCTTGATAACTCACAGCTCACTGACCAGCCCCCGCCGCACCCATGGGGCTGCTCTGGGTTACAATGCTACCACCATTGTGGAGGACACATCCTCAACCATTTCAGGCTTCTTACAAATATTAGCTTACAAATACAAAACTTACAAAATAAATAGCTTTCATTTTCATTTCTTTGGGGGAGTGGGGTCTTTCTATTCAATTCGGGGTCAGCAGATCCCACCTCGGGGTGTTGTTACAGTCTTGTGTCCCGTAATAAAGTGCACATCGGTCGGGGTCCGGCGGGAAGGCTCCCGATGTCCCGGGCACTGCTCACCACTACATTAACACGGAAAAGGGTCAGACATCTCTGTGTCACTAGAGTTCAGTAAGGCCGGACTTCGGCCCCACAGCCTAGGGGGAGGCTGCCCTGGCAGGGTTGGACGGGAATGAAAGTGTTAAATAATGCTGGGCTTGGGGGTTTTTCAAGTATAGGGGAATTTTCAAATAATGTGGGGTTTAGGGGGCTTTGCTAGGATTAGGGAAATAAAGGATAAAAACAAAGGCGGGGAGATCCCAACGAGGCGGCGTAGTGAATTAGGGGTATAAATAGGGGAAGCCATTAGCGTAGGGCAGCCATTTAAGGCAGCCTACGATTAAACACCCAGCCACCCTCCCTTTTAGTGCGGTGCCACTACATGGTGAGGAGGTCTGAGCTTGGCTACGTATGGGCTTTCATTTATTCGTAGAGGTATATATGTTTTGGTTACAATCAGAACTGAGATTTAGGTTGGGGTGTACTTTTGACCTATTAGTTTCTTTCATTCTTGTCACAGCGGCGGCAGGTGGAGTGGAGGGTCCTCCAAGTTGGGAATGTGATCTCACGGTGGTTAGATGGGGGGGAGCTCAAAAGGCTCTGGGCTCCCCAGGTGGATTCAATGGAATGGAAGACGGCAGAACGCCACACAGGTGGTGAAGGGGGAGCCCGTGCGTGGGGGTGCGGTAAAAAATCAGACAGCTGGTTTTGCAGCCAGTGCCTCTGAGCAGGAGTATAATCGGCTAGGGGTCATGCCACCTTGTACAGTAAGTCTATGCTGGGCCGTGCCCGCAATAAAAGAATTGTTGGGGGCTTCGAGGACCATTCCCCTCTTATTAGTGGTATCATTTTGGTTATATGTTGTATGTTTAAATAAAAGGCTGCTGTGGCCAATTCATTCCGTCCTGTGGCGTGGTCTCTTTATTTTAGTTTAGTATGTAAGCTATGGGCCTAGAGGGGAGGATGAATAGGACGGGGAAGGCAAGGACTTAAATCGGGGTTAGGAATGACTCGTCAATACCCATTGTCATGTGCGCTCTACTGTTTTCGGAAGTCCAGGAAAAGGAATGGAGAGAGACACGTATTCGTTGCCCCCTCCTCATCTCCGACCCAAACTCCGGCCGTTTGCCGGCTCCAGCGCAGGGAGGGGCCCGCATCTTGGAGACGCTTATGGCACATCTTGTCAGTACGCCTGGTTCTCACCTGGGATCTATTATAGAAGGGGCTGTCAGGGCATATAATTTTGATGACCTAACATCAGTATGGCAATGGTGGGCGTGTCGGACCCCCACTCATGTGATGATATTGATGATCTGTCCTGAGATTAAGGGGTACTTTGCACACTACGACATCGCAAGCCGATGCTGCGATGCCGAGTGCGATAGTCCCCGCCCCCGTCGCAGATGCGATATCATGGTGATAGCTAGCGTAGCGAACATTATCGCTACGGCAGCTTCACATGCACTCACCTGTCCTGCGACGTCGCTCTGGCCGGCGATCCGCCTCCTTATTAAGGGGGCGGGTCGTGCGGCGTCATAGCGACGTCACACGACAGGCGGCCAATAGCAGCGGAGGGGCGGAGATGAGCAGGATGTAAACATCCCGCCCACCTCCTTCCTTCCGCATTGCCGGCCGGGACGCAGGTAGCAGATGTTCCTCGCTCCTGCGACTTCACACACAGCGATGTGTGCTGCCGCAGGAACGAGGAACAACATCGGACCGTCGCAGCAAGGTAATTATGGTTTTCGCCGACGCTACACCGATGATACGATTACGACGCTTTTGCGCTCGTTAATCGTATCTTCTAGGCTTTACACACTACGATGTCGAGAGCGACGCCGGAAGTGCGTCACTTTCGACATGACCCCTCCGACATCGCACCTGCGATGTCGTAGTTTGCAGAGTACCCCTAAGTCGGCAATATCAGACGCCTGGACAATAGTGTTAAAGGGAATCTGTCAGCAGATTTGTGCTATATAATCTGAGCGCGGCACAATGTAGGGGCTGGGACCCCGATTCCGGCGATGAGTCACTTACTGGGCTGTTTGCTGTCATTCTGATACAATCCCTGGTTTCTCTGCTGCAGACTGACCTAGCAGTGCTCAGAATGCTGAGCCATGTATAACCCTGTCCACAATACTGATTGGCAGCTTCTGTGTACACTGCATATTATTAACAGAAAGCCGCTAATCAGTGGCGGGGGTGGAGTTACACAGAACAGCAGGACAAGAAGGTACGAGACACCAAGTCCTGTAATGATGCTTTCAAGCTGATTAAACACTAATTTTATTGAAAAAGAAACACACAGCCCAGTAAGTGACACATCACCGGATCAGGGTCTCAGCCCCTACGCCGTGCTGCTCTCAAATTACATAGCAAAAACATGGTGACCAATTCCCTCTAATATTAGTGGGGGTGGGGGGGGTGGGGGGTCAGAATGTATTTAGGTGGTATCAGGTATAATTTTATTACAGGGGACCTGAATAGATGTAGTCAGTCCTGGTCATATAAGCTACACAAAGGGAAAGCTCACTTCTATCTTTCCGGCGAAGGTCTCCCCTAGATTGACATCTCTGACAACAGTGTGATAGATAGAACTCTGTCGGTGCAAAAGTCACGGCTTCTAGAAGGACGTGGTGCGTTTTTACCACTTAAACGTGTACACGCGCAGTCTCTTTTTCCTAGGGTGAGGGCCAAAGATGGTGTGAATTGATTGCCCGGACCCAGATGCGAGTCCTGAGTCCGAGAACTTTGGGTCAATGTAGTAGACGGTGATCCCCAAATGTTCCCTAATTTACAAAACCCTCCGCCGGGCTTCAATCTACCAAGGAAAACATGGGTCACTCTAAATCGTATCAGAACAAACTTTGGCGTCTGTGCGGATTTTATGTAGAAGTGGGGAAAATATCACTCTCCCACCTGTGACTGTGGAGCAGATGGTCAAACTATCCAGCACATTGTGGAGGACTGGAGCGCCCCCTGAGATCCTACCATGGCGACAAGAAGGATTTCTAGATTGGAAATCATGAGAACGCTATTGCATACATAGAAAATCTTCATATTCAACTTTGATTTTTATCCTTTTGATATTTTTCAATCACTGTCTATTGTCTGGTGTTTATTTTTAGATGATGGGAAGGTAGACATTCATACCATTAAATAAATCCTTATCTCTCCTGATGATTAGTTGTTGTTGCAGCGACTCCTACAGTACGAGCCGCCGGAAGATACCCTCACATCAGCTCTCTGCAGCCTGTCTACAGTACCTTCTCTAGCTCGCCTCTGCATTTTCCAGCCAGCCAATCAGAGCTCTCGCTCACCGATATATGCAAATCAGCTGCTGCTGGCAAAAAACAACAGCCAACCGCTTTTTAACCATTTTATCCTAAATATTCAGCAGGGGCGGACCATTCTGGCAGCAGGGGTGGCTTCACTTTCTCACCAGGTTTCATTTTTTTTTTTCATCTCCATAAGGTAAAAGGCTCGGACAATATGGGCACATAAATAGCCATCGCAACATTCTAGTTACTTGGGTGCGGAGCGCAGGCAACGGCACTGGGAGGAGTGGGAGGCACAGGCAGATGTCCCCCACTCCAAGAAACCCACTGAACCGGCGGAACAGAGAGCGAGCACCACATATGCTCCTCTCTACCCATCATAGCTACTGACAGGACACACCAAGTGTGCCCACCGCACCCCCCTTTTTACACATCCTTGATAACTAACCCCTTTTTACACATCCTTGATAACTCACAGCTCACTGACCAGCCCCCGCCGCACCCATGGGGCTGCTCTGGGTTACAATGCTACCACCATTGTGGAGGACACATCCTCAACCATTTCAGGCTTCTTACAAATATTAGCTTACAAATACAAAACTTACAAAATAAATAGCTTTCATTTTCATTTCTTTGGGGGAGTGGGGTCTTTCTATTCAATTCGGGGTCAGCAGATCCCACCTCGGGGTGTTGTTACAGTCTTGTGTCCCGTAATAAAGTGCACATCGGTCGGGGTCCGGCGGGAAGGCTCCCGATGTCCCGGGCACTGCTCACCACTACATTAACACGGAAAAGGGTCAGACATCTCTGTGTCACTAGAGTTCAGTAAGGCCGGACTTCGGCCCCACAGCCTAGGGGGAGGCTGCCCTGGCAGGGTTGGACGGGAATGAAAGTGTTAAATAATGCTGGGCTTGGGGGTTTTTCAAGTATAGGGGAATTTTCAAATAATGTGGGGTTTAGGGGGCTTTGCTAGGATTAGGGAAATAAAGGATAAAAACAAAGGCGGGGAGATCCCAACGAGGCGGCGTAGTGAATTAGGGGTATAAATAGGGGAAGCCATTAGCGTAGGGCAGCCATTTAAGGCAGCCTACGATTAAACACCCAGCCACCCTCCCTTTTAGTGCGGTGCCACTACATGGTGAGGAGGTCTGAGCTTGGCTACGTATGGGCTTTCATTTATTCGTAGAGGTATATATGTTTTGGTTACAATCAGAACTGAGATTTAGGTTGGGGTGTACTTTTGACCTATTAGTTTCTTTCATTCTTGTCACAGCGGCGGCAGGTGGAGTGGAGGGTCCTCCAAGTTGGGAATGTGATCTCACGGTGGTTAGATGGGGGGGAGCTCAAAAGGCTCTGGGCTCCCCAGGTGGATTCAATGGAATGGAAGACGGCAGAACGCCACACAGGTGGTGAAGGGGGAGCCCGTGCGTGGGGGTGCGGTAAAAAATCAGACAGCTGGTTTTGCAGCCAGTGCCTCTGAGCAGGAGTATAATCGGCTAGGGGTCATGCCACCTTGTACAGTAAGTCTATGCTGGGCCGTGCCCGCAATAAAAGAATTGTTGGGGGCTTCGAGGACCATTCCCCTCTTATTAGTGGTATCATTTTGGTTATATGTTGTATGTTTAAATAAAAGGCTGCTGTGGCCAATTCATTCCGTCCTGTGGCGTGGTCTCTTTATTTTAGTTTAGTATGTAAGCTATGGGCCTAGAGGGGAGGATGAATAGGACGGGGAAGGCAAGGACTTAAATCGGGGTTAGGAATGACTCGTCAATACCCATTGTCATGTGCGCTCTACTGTTTTCGGAAGTCCAGGAAAAGGAATGGAGAGAGACACGTATTCGTTGCCCCCTCCTCATCTCCGACCCAAACTCCGGCCGTTTGCCGGCTCCAGCGCAGGGAGGGGCCCGCATCTTGGAGACGCTTATGGCACATCTTGTCAGTACGCCTGGTTCTCACCTGGGATCTATTATAGAAGGGGCTGTCAGGGCATATAATTTTGATGACCTAACATCAGTATGGCAATGGTGGGCGTGTCGGACCCCCACTCATGTGATGATATTGATGATCTGTCCTGAGATTAAGGGGTACTTTGCACACTACGACATCGCAAGCCGATGCTGCGATGCCGAGTGCGATAGTCCCCGCCCCCGTCGCAGATGCGATATCATGGTGATAGCTAGCGTAGCGAACATTATCGCTACGGCAGCTTCACATGCACTCACCTGTCCTGCGACGTCGCTCTGGCCGGCGATCCGCCTCCTTATTAAGGGGGCGGGTCGTGCGGCGTCATAGCGACGTCACACGACAGGCGGCCAATAGCAGCGGAGGGGCGGAGATGAGCAGGATGTAAACATCCCGCCCACCTCCTTCCTTCCGCATTGCCGGCCGGGACGCAGGTAGCAGATGTTCCTCGCTCCTGCGACTTCACACACAGCGATGTGTGCTGCCGCAGGAACGAGGAACAACATCGGACCGTCGCAGCAAGGTAATTATGGTTTTCGCCGACGCTACACCGATGATACGATTACGACGCTTTTGCGCTCGTTAATCGTATCTTCTAGGCTTTACACACTACGATGTCGAGAGCGACGCCGGAAGTGCGTCACTTTCGACATGACCCCTCCGACATCGCACCTGCGATGTCGTAGTTTGCAGAGTACCCCTAAGTCGGCAATATCAGACGCCTGGACAATAGTGTTAAAGGGAATCTGTCAGCAGATTTGTGCTATATAATCTGAGCGCGGCACAATGTAGGGGCTGGGACCCCGATTCCGGCGATGAGTCACTTACTGGGCTGTTTGCTGTCATTCTGATACAATCCCTGGTTTCTCTGCTGCAGACTGACCTAGCAGTGCTCAGAATGCTGAGCCATGTATAACCCTGTCCACAATACTGATTGGCAGCTTCTGTGTACACTGCATATTATTAACAGAAAGCCGCTAATCAGTGGCGGGGGTGGAGTTACACAGAACAGCAGGACAAGAAGGTACGAGACACCAAGTCCTGTAATGATGCTTTCAAGCTGATTAAACACTAATTTTATTGAAAAAGAAACACACAGCCCAGTAAGTGACACATCACCGGATCAGGGTCTCAGCCCCTACGCCGTGCT
>NW_027442888.1:0-72508 GCF_048569485.1 Anomaloglossus baeobatrachus
GCTTTAAAATGGATTTGGAGCATGGAGACGATTATCTCGGGATTGCAAGATAACCAAACAAAACTTTTAGTGGATTTCTACTTATTTTATTAAATATCATCTCCACCAAACAGGACAAGCTTGCATCTGTTATAGGTTTGGAGAAAAATGTGTTTCATTTCAGTTAATGCGCGAAATGCCTTAGAAATGGCTTTAAAATGGATTTGGAGCATGGAGACGATTATCTCGGGATTGCAAGATAACCAAACAAAACTTTTAGTGGATTTCTACTTATTTAATTAAATATCATCTCCACCAAACAGGAACAAGCTTGCATCTGTTATAGTTTTGGAGAAAAATGTGTTCATTTCATGTATGCGCGAAATGCCTTAAAAATGGCTTTAAAATGGATTTGGAGCATGGAGACGATTATCTCGGGATTGCAAGATAACCAAACAAAACTTTTAGTGGATTTCTACTTATTTTATTAAATATCATCTCCACCAAACAGGGACAAGCTTGCATCTGTTATAGTTTTGGAGAAAAATGTGTTCATTTCATTTATGCGCGAAATGCCTTAGAAATGGCTTTAAAATGGATTTGGAGCATGGAGACGATTATCTCGGGATTGCAAGATAACCAAACAAAACTTTTAGTGGATTTCTACTTATTTTATTAAATATCAATCTCCACCAAACAGGACAAGCTTGCATCTGTTATAGTTTTGGAGAAAAATGTGTTCATTTCATGTATGCGCGAAATGCCTTAGAAATGGCTTTAAAATGGATTTGGAGCATGGAGACGATTATCTCGGGATTGCAAGATAATCAAACTAAACTTTTAGTGGATTTCCTACTTATTTTATTAAATATCATCTCCACCAAACAGGACAAGCTTGCATCTGTTATAGTTTTGGAGAAAAATGTGTTCATTTCATGTATGCGCGAAATGCCTTAGAAATGGCTTTAAAATGGATTTGGAGCATGGAGACGATTATCTCGGGATTGCAAGATAACCAAACAAAACTTTTAGTGGATTTCTACTTATTTTATTAAATATCATCTCCACCAAACAGGACAAGCTTGCATCTGTTATAGTTTTGGAGAAAAATGTGTTCATTTCATGTATGCGCGAAATGCCTTAGAAATGGCTTTAAAATGGATTTGGAGCATGGAGACGATTATCTCGGGATTGCAAGATAACCAAACAAAACGTTTAGTGGATTTCTACTTATTTTATTAAATATCATCTCCACCAAACAGGACAAGCTTGCATCTGTTATAGTTTTGGAGAAAAATGTGTTCATTTCATTTATGCGCGAAATGCCTTAGAAATGGCTTTAAAATGGATTTGGAGCATGGAGACGATTATCTCGGGATTGCAAGATAACCAAACAAAACTTTTAGTGGATTTCTACTTATTTTATTAAATATCATCTCCACCAAACAGGACAAGCTTGCATCTGTTATAGTTTTGGAGAAAAATGTGTTCATTTCATGTATGCGCGAAATGCCTTAGAAAATGGCTTTAAAATGGATTTGGAGCATGGAGACGATTATCTCGGGATTGCAAGATAACCAAACAAAACTTTTAGTGGATTTCTACTTATTTAATTAAATATCATCTCCACCAAACAGGACAAGCTTGCATCTGTTATAGTTTTGGAGAAAAATGTGTTCATTTCATTTATGCGCGAAATGCCTTAGAAATGGCTTTAAAATGGATTTGGAGCATGGAGACGATTATCTCGGGATTGCAAGATAACCAAACAAAACTTTTAGTGGATTTCTACTTATTTTATTAAATATCATCTCCACCAAACAGGACAAGCTTGCATCTGTTATAGTTTTGGAGAAAAATGTGTTCATTTCATGTAATGCGCGAAATGCCTTAAAAATGGCTTTAAAATGGATTTGGAGCATGGAGACGATTATCTCGGGATTGCAAGATAACCAAACAAAACTTTTAGTGGATTTCTACTTATTTTATTAAATATCATCTCCACCAAACAGGACAAGCTTGCATCTGTAATAGTTTTGGAGAAAAATGTGTTCATTTCATTTATGCGCGAAATGCCTTAGAAATGGCTTTAAAATGGATTTGGAGCATGGAGACGATTATCTCGGGATTGCAAGATAACCAAACAAAACTTTTAGTGGATTTCTACTTATTTTATTAAATATCATCTCCACCAAACAGGACAAGCTTGCATCTGTTATAGTTTTGGAGAAAAATGTGTTCATTTCATGTATGCGCGAAATGCCTTAAAAATGGCTTTAAAATGGATTTGGAGCATGGAGACGATTATCTCGGGATTGCAAGATAACCAAACAAAACTTTTAGTGGATTTCTACTTATTTTATTAAATATCATCTCCACCAAACAGGACAAGCTTGCATCTGTTATAGTTTTGGAGAAAAATGTGTTCATTTCATGTATGCGCGAAATGCCTTAAAAATGGCTTTAAAATGGATTTGGAGCATGGAGACGATTATCTCGGGATTGCAAGATAACCAAACAAAACTTTTAGTGGATTTCTACTTATTTTATTAAATATCATCTCCACCAAACAGGACAAGCTTGCATCTGTTATAGTTTTGGAGAAAAATGTGTTCATTTCATGTATGCGCGAAATGCCTTAAAAATGGCTTTAAAATGGATTTGGAGCATGGAGACGATTATCTCGGGATTGCAAGATAACCAAACAAAACTTTTAGTGGATTTCTACTTATTTTATTAAATATCATCTCCACCAAACAGGACAAGCTTGCATCTGTTATAGTTTTGGAGAAAAATGTGTTCATTTCATGTATGCGCGAAATGCCTTAAAAATGGCTTTAAAATGGATTTGGAGCATGGAGACGATTATCTCGGGATTGCAAGATAACCAAACAAAACTTTTAGTGGATTTCTACTTATTTTATTAAATATCATCTCCACCAAACAGGACAAGCTTGCATCTGTTATAGTTTTGGAGAAAAATGTGTTCATTTCATGTATGCGCGAAATGCCTTAAAAATGGCTTTAAAATGGATTTGGAGCATGGAGACGATTATCTCGGGATTGCAAGATAACCAAACAAAACTTTTAGTGGATTTCTACTTATTTTATTAAATATCATCTCCACCAAACAGGACAAGCTTGCATCTGTTATAGTTTTGGAGAAAAATGTGTTCATTTCATGTATGCGCGAAATGCCTTAAAAATGGCTTTAAAATGGATTTGGAGCATGGAGACGATTATCTCGGGATTGCAAGATAACCAAACAAAACTTTTAGTGGATTTCTACTTATTTAATTAAATATCATCTCCACCAAACAGGACAAGCTTGCATCTGTTATAGTTTTGGAGAAAAATGTGTTCATTTCATTTATGCGCGAAATGCCTTAGAAATGGCTTTAAAATGGATTTGGAGCATGGAGACGATTATCTCGGGATTGCAAGATAACCAAACAAAACTTTTAGTGGATTTCTACTTATTTTATTAAATATCATCTCCACCAAACAGGACAAGCTTGCATCTGTTATAGTTTTGGAGAAAAATGTGTTCATTTCATGTATGCGCGAAATGCCTTAAAAATGGCTTTAAAATGGATTTGGAGCATGGAGACGATTATCTCGGGATTGCAAGATAACCAAACAAAACTTTTAGTGGATTTCTACTTATTTTATTAAATATCATCTCCACCAAACAGGACAAGCTTGCATCTGTTATAGTTTTGGAGAAAAATGTGTTCATTTCATTTATGCGCGAAATGCCTTAGAAATGGCTTTAAAATGGATTTGGAGCATGGAGACGATTATCTCGGGATTGCAAGATAACCAAACAAAACTTTTAGTGGATTTCTACTTATTTTATTAAATATCATCTCCACCAAACAGGACAAGCTTGCATCTGTTATAGTTTTGGAGAAAAATGTGTTCATTTCATGTATGCGCGAAATGCCTTAAAAATGGCTTTAAAATGGATTTGGAGCATGGAGACGATTATCTCGGGATTGCAAGATAACCAAACAAAACTTTTAGTGGATTTCTACTTATTTAATTAAATATCATCTCCACCAAACAGGACAAGCTTGCATCTGTTATAGTTTTGGAGAAAAATGTGTTCATTTCATGTATGCGCGAAATGCCTTAAAAATGGCTTTAAAATGAATTTGGAGCATGGAGACGATTATCTCGGGATTGCAAGATAACCAAACAAAACTTTTAGTGGATTTCTACTTATTTAATTAAATATCATCTCCACCAAACAGGACAAGCTTGCATCTGTTATAGTTTTGGAGAAAAATGTGTTCATTTCATTTATGCGCGAAATGCCTTAGAAATGGCTTTAAAATGGATTTGGAGCATGGAGACGATTATCTCGGGATTGCAAGATAACCAAACAAAACTTTTAGTGGATTTCTACTTATTTTATTAAATATCATCTCCACCAAACAGGACAAGCTTGCATCTGTTATAGTTTTGGAGAAAAATGTGTTCATTTCATGTATGCGCGAAATGCCTTAAAAATGGCTTTAAAATGGATTTGGAGCATGGAGACGATTATCTCGGGATTGCAAGATAACCAAACAAAACTTTTAGTGGATTTCTACTTATTTTATTAAATATCATCTCCACCAAACAGGACAAGCTTGCATCTGTTATAGTTTTGGAGAAAAATGTGTTCATTTCATGTATGCGCGAAATGCTTTAAAAATGGCTTTAAAATGGGTTTGGAGCATGGAGACGATTATCTCGGGATTGCAAGATAACCAAACAAAACTTTTAGTGGATTTCTACTTATTTTATTAAATATCATCTCCACCAAAGAGGACAAGCTTGCATCTGTTATAGTTTTGGAGAAAAATGTGTTCATTTCATGTATGCGCGAAATGCTTTAAAATGGCTTTAAAATGGATTTGGAGCATGGAGACGATTATCTCGGGATTGCAAGATAACCAAACAAAACTTTTAGTGGATTTCTACTTATTTAATTAAATATCATCTCCACCAAACAGGACAAGCTTGCATCTGTTATAGTTTTGGAGAAAAATGTGTTCATTTCATGTATGCGCGAAATGCCTTAAAAATGGCTTTAAAATGGATTTGGAGCATGGAGACGATTATCTCGGGATTGCAAGATAACCAAACAAAACTTTTAGTGGATTTCTACTTATTTTATTAAATATCATCTCCACCAAACAGGACAAGCTTGCATCTGTTATAGTTTTGGAGAAAAATGTGTTCATTTCATTTATGCGCGAAATGCCTTAGAAATGGCTTTAAAATGGATTTGGAGCATGGAGACGATTATCTCGGGATTGCAAGATAACCAAACAAAACTTTTAGTGGATTTCTACTTATTTTATTAAATATCATCTCCACCAAACAGGACAAGCTTGCATCTGTTATAGTTTTGGAGAAAAATGTGTTCATTTCATGTATGCGCGAAATGCCTTAAAAATGGCTTTAAAATGGATTTGGAGCATGGAGACGATTATCTCGGGATTGCAAGATAACCAAACAAAACTTTTAGTGGATTTCTACTTATTTTATTAAATATCATCTCCACCAAACAGGACAAGCTTGCATCTGTTATAGTTTTGGAGAAAAATGTGTTCATTTCATGTATGCGCGAAATGCCTTAAAAATGGCTTTAAAATGGATTTGGAGCATGGAGACGATTATCTCGGGATTGCAAGATAACCAAACAAAACTTTTAGTGGATTTCTACCTATTTTAATTAAATATCATCTCCACCAAACAGGACAAGCTTGCATCTGTTATAGTTTTGGAGAAAAATGTGTTCATTTCATTTATGCGCGAAATGCCTTAGAAATGGCTTTAAAATGGATTTGGAGCATGGAGACGATTATCTCGGGATTGCAAGATAACCAAACAAAACTTTTAGTGGATTTCTACTTATTTTATTAAATATCATCTCCACCAAACAGGACAAGCTTGCATCTGTTATAGTTTTGGAGAAAAATGTGTTCATTTCATGTATGCGCGAAATGCCTTAAAAATGGCTTTAAAATGGATTTGGAGCATGGAGACGATTATCTCGGGATTGCAAGATAACCAAACAAAACATTTAGTGGATTTCTACTTATTTTATTAAATATCATCTCCACCAAACAGGACAAGCTTGCATCTGTTATAGTTTTGGAGAAAAATGTGTTCATTTCATGTATGCGCGAAATGCCTTAAAAATGGCTTTAAAATGGATTTGGAGCATGGAGACGATTATCTCGGGATTGCAAGATAACCAAACAAAACTTTTAGTGGATTTCTACTTATTTTATTAAATATCATCTCCACCAAACAGGACAAGCTTGCATCTGTTATAGTTTTGGAGAAAAATGTGTTCATTTCATGTATGCGCGAAATGCCTTAAAAATGGCTTTAAAATGGATTTGGAGCATGGAGACGATTATCTCGGGATTGCAAGATAACCAAACAAAACTTTTAGTGGATTTCTACTTATTTTATTAAATATCATCTCCACCAAACAGGACAAGCTTGCATCTGTTATAGTTTTGGAGAAAAATGTGTTCATTTCATGTATGCGCGAAATGCCTTAAAAATGGCTTTAAAATGGATTTGGAGCATGGAGACGATTATCTCGGGATTGCAAGATAACCAAACAAAACTTTTAGTGGATTTCTACTTATTTTATTAAATATCATCTCCACCAAACAGGACAAGCTTGCATCTGTTATAGTTTTGGAGAAAAATGTGTTCATTTCATGTATGCGCGAAATGCCTTAAAAATGGCTTTAAAATGGATTTGGAGCATGGAGACGATTATCTCGGGATTGCAAGATAACCAAACAAAACTTTTAGTGGATTTCTACTTATTTTATTAAATATCATCTCCACCAAACAGGACAAGCTTGCATCTGTTATAGTTTTGGAGAAAAATGTGTTCATTTCATGTATGCGCGAAATGCCTTAAAAATGGCTTTAAAATGGATTTGGAGCATGGAGACGATTATCTCGGGATTGCAAGATAACCAAACAAAACTTTTAGTGCATTTCTACTTATTTAATTAAATATCATCTCCACCAAACAGGACAAGCTTGCATCTGTTATAGTTTTGGAGAAAAATGTGTTCATTTCATTTATGCGCGAAATGCCTTAGAAATGGCTTTAAAATGGATTTGGAGCATGGAGACGATTATCTCGGGATTGCAAGATAACCAAACAAAACTTTTAGTGGTTTTCTACTTATTTTATTAAATATCATCTCCACCAAACAGGACAAGCTTGCATCTGTTATAGTTTTGGAGAAAAATGTGTTCATTTCATGTATGCGCGAAATGCCTTAAAAATGGCTTTAAAATGGATTTGGAGCATGGAGACGATTATCTCGGGATTGCAAGATAACCAAACAAAACTTTTAGTGGATTTCTACTTATTTTATTAAATATCATCTCCACCAAACAGGACAAGCTTGCATCTGTTATAGTTTTGGAGAAAAATGTGTTCATTTCATGTATGCGCGAAATGCCTTAAAAATGGCTTTAAAATGGATTTGGAGCAGGGAGACGATTATCTCGGGATTGCAAGATAACCAAACAAAACTTTTAGTGGATTTCTACTTATTTTATTAAATATCATCTCCACCAAACAGGACAAGCTTGCATCTGTTATAGTTTTGGAGAAAAATGTGTTCATTTCATGTATGCGCGAAATGCCTTAAAAATGGCTTTAAAATGGATTTGGAGCATGGAGACGATTATTTCGGGATTGCAAGATAACCAAACAAAACTTTTAGTGGATTTCTACTTATTTAATTAAATATCATCTCCACCAAACAGGACAAGCTTGCATCTGTTATAGTTTTGGAGAAAAATGTGTTCATTTCATGTATGCGCGAAATGCCTTAAAAATGGCTTTAAAATGGATTTGGAGCATGGAGACGATTATCTCGGGATTGCAAGATAACCAAACAAAACTTTTAGTGGATTTCTACTTATTTAATTAAATATCATCTCCACCAAACAGGACAAGCTTGCATCTGTTATAGTTTTGGAGAAAAATGTGTTCATTTCATTTATGCGCGAAATGCCTTAGAAATGGCTTTAAAATGGATTTGGAGCATGGAGACGATTATCTCGGGATTGCAAGATAACCAAACAAAACTTTTAGTGGATTTCTACTTATTTTATTAAATATCATCTCCACCAAACAGGACAAGCTTGCATCTGTTATAGTTTTGGAGAAAAATGTGTTCATTTCATGTATGCGCGAAATGCCTTAAAAATGGCTTTAAAATGGATTTGGAGCATGGAGACGATTATCTCGGGATTGCAAGATAACCAAACAAAACTTTTAGTGGATTTCTACTTATTTTATTAAATATCATCTCCACCAAACAGGACAAGCTTGCATCTGTTATAGTTTTGGAGAAAAATGTGTTCATTTCATTTATGCGCGAAATGCCTTAGAAATGGCTTTAAAATGGATTTGGAGCATGGAGACGATTATCTCGGGATTGCAAGATAACCAAACAAAACTTTTAGTGGATTTCTACTTATTTTATTAAATATCATCTCCACCAAACAGGACAAGCTTGCATCTGTTATAGTTTTGGAGAAAAATGTGTTCATTTCATTTATGCGCGAAATGCCTTAGAAATGGCTTTAAAATGGATTTGGAGCATGGAGACGATTATCTCGGGATTGCAAGATAACCAAACAAAACTTTTAGTGGATTTCTACTTATTTTATTAAATATCATCTCCACCAAACAGGACAAGCTTGCATCTGTTATAGTTTTGGAGAAAAATGTGTTCATTTCATTTATGCGCGAAATGCCTTAGAAATGGCTTTAAAATGGATTTGGAGCATGGAGACGATTATCTCGGGATTGCAAGATAACCAAACAAAACTTTTAGTGGATTTCTACTTATTTTATTAAATATCATCTCCACCAAACAGGACAAGCTTGCATCTGTTATAGTTTTGGAGAAAAATGTGTTCATTTCATTTATGCGCGAAATGCCTTAGAAATGGCTTTAAAATGGATTTGGAGCATGGAGACGATTTTCTCGGGATTGCAAGATAACCAAACAAAACTTTTAGTGGATTTCTACTTATTTTATTAAATATCATCTCCACCAAACAGGACAAGCTTGCATCTGTTATAGTTTTGGAGAAAAATGTGTTCAT
Organism: Anomaloglossus baeobatrachus; assembly: GCF_048569485.1. Lineage (NCBI taxonomy): Eukaryota > Metazoa > Chordata > Amphibia > Anura > Aromobatidae > Anomaloglossus > Anomaloglossus baeobatrachus. Next base: position 9,142 of record NW_027442888.1, read on the forward strand.
TTCATGTATGCGCGAAATGCCTTAAAAATGGCTTTAAAATGGATTTGGAGCATGGAGACGATTATCTCGGGATTGCAAGATAACCAAACAAAACTTTTAGTGGATTTCTACTTATTTTATTAAATATCATCTCCACCAAACAGGACAAGCTTGCATCTGTTATAGTTTTGGAGAAAAATGTGTTCATTTCATTTATGCGCGAAATGCCTTAGAAATGGCTTTAAAATCGATTTGGAGCATGGAGACGATTATCTCGGGATTGCAAGATAACCAAACAAAACTTTTAGTGGATTTCTACTTATTTTATTAAATATCATCTCCACCAAACAGGACAAGCTTGCATCTGTTATAGTTTTGGAGAAAAATGTGTTCATTTCATGTATGCGCGAAATGCCTTAAAAATGGCTTTAAAATGGATTTGGAGCATGGAGACGATTATCTCGGGATTGCAAGATAACCAAACAAAACTTTTAGTGGATTTCTACTTATTTAATTAAATATCATCTCCACCAAACAGGACAAGCTTGCATCAGTTATAGTTTTGGAGAAAAATGTGTTCATTTCATTTATGCGCGAAATGCCTTAGAAATGGCTTTAAAATGGATTTGGAGCATGGAGACGATTATCTCGGGATTGCAAGATAACCAAACAAAACTTTTAGTGGATTTCTACTTATTTTATTAAATATCATCTCCACCAAACAGGACAAGCTTGCATCTGTTATAGTTTTGGAGAAAAATGTGTTCATTTCATGTATGCGCGAAGTGCCTTAAAAATGGCTTTAAAATGGATTTGGAGCATGGAGACGATTATCTCGGGATTGCAAGATAACCAAACAAAACTTTTAGTGGATTTCTACTTATTTTATTAAATATCATCTCCACCAAACAGGACAAGCTTGCATCTGTTATAGTTTTGGAGAAAAATGTGTTCATTTCATTTATGCGCGAAATGCCTTAGAAATGGCTTTAAAATGGATTTGGAGCATGGAGACGATTATCTCGGGATTGCAAGATAACCAAACAAAACTTTTAGTGGATTTCTACTTATTTTATTAAATATCATCTCCACCAAACAGGACAAGCTTGCATCTGTTATAGTTTTGGAGAAAAATGTGTTCATTTCATTTATGCGCGAAATGCCTTAGAAATGTCTTTAAAATGGATTTGGAGCATGGAGACGATTATCTCGGGATTGCAAGATAACCAAACAAAACTTTTAGTGGATTTCTACTTATTTTATTAAATATCATCTCCACCAAACAGGACAAGCTTGCATCTGTTATAGTTTTGGAGAAAAATGTGTTCATTTCATGTATGCGCGAAATGCCTTAAAAATGGCTTTAAAATGGATTTGGAGCATGGAGACGATTATCTCGGGATTGCAAGATAACCAAACAAAACTTTTAGTGGATTTCTACTTATTTTATTAAATATCATCTCCACCAAACAGGACAAGCTTGCATCTGTTATAGTTTTGGAGAAAAATGTGTTCATTTCATTTATGCGCGAAATGCCTTAGAAATGGCTTTAAAATGGATTTGGAGCATGGAGACGATTATCTCGGGATTGCAAGATAACCAAACAAAACTTTTAGTGGATTTCTACTTATTTTATTAAATATCATCTCCACCAAACAGGACAAGCTTGCATCTGTTATAGTTTTGGAGAAAAATGTGTTCATTTCATTTATGCGCGAAATGCCTTAGAAATGGCTTTAAAATGGATTTGGAGCATGGAGACGATTATCTCGGGATTGCAAGATAACCAAACAAAACTTTTAGTGGATTTCTACTTATTTTATTAAATATCATCTCCACCAAACAGGACAAGCTTGCATCTGTTATAGTTTTGGAGAAAAATGTGTTCATTTCATTTATGCGCGAAATGCCTTAGAAATGGCTTTAAAATGGATTTGGAGCATGGAGACGATTATCTCGGGATTGCAAGATAACCAAACAAAACTTTTAGTGGATTTCTACTTATTTTATTAAATATCATCTCCACCAAACAGGACAAGCTTGCATCTGTTATAGTTTTGGAGAAAAATGTGTTCATTTCATTTATGCGCGAAATGCCTTAGAAATGGCTTTAAAATGGATTTGGAGCATGGAGACGATTTTCTCGGGATTGCAAGATAACCAAACAAAACTTTTAGTGGATTTCTACTTATTTTATTAAATATCATCTCCACCAAACAGGACAAGCTTGCATCTGTTATAGTTTTGGAGAAAAATGTGTTCATTTCATGTATGCGCGAAATGCCTTAAAAATGGCTTTAAAATGGATTTGGAGCATGGAGACGATTATCTCGGGATTGCAAGATAACCAAACAAAACTTTTAGTGGATTTCTACTTATTTTATTAAATATCATCTCCACCAAACAGGACAAGCTTGCATCTGTTATAGTTTTGGAGAAAAATGTGTTCATTTCATTTATGCGCGAAATGCCTTAGAAATGGCTTTAAAATCGATTTGGAGCATGGAGACGATTATCTCGGGATTGCAAGATAACCAAACAAAACTTTTAGTGGATTTCTACTTATTTTATTAAATATCATCTCCACCAAACAGGACAAGCTTGCATCTGTTATAGTTTTGGAGAAAAATGTGTTCATTTCATGTATGCGCGAAATGCCTTAAAAATGGCTTTAAAATGGATTTGGAGCATGGAGACGATTATCTCGGGATTGCAAGATAACCAAACAAAACTTTTAGTGGATTTCTACTTATTTAATTAAATATCATCTCCACCAAACAGGACAAGCTTGCATCAGTTATAGTTTTGGAGAAAAATGTGTTCATTTCATTTATGCGCGAAATGCCTTAGAAATGGCTTTAAAATGGATTTGGAGCATGGAGACGATTATCTCGGGATTGCAAGATAACCAAACAAAACTTTTAGTGGATTTCTACTTATTTTATTAAATATCATCTCCACCAAACAGGACAAGCTTGCATCTGTTATAGTTTTGGAGAAAAATGTGTTCATTTCATGTATGCGCGAAGTGCCTTAAAAATGGCTTTAAAATGGATTTGGAGCATGGAGACGATTATCTCGGGATTGCAAGATAACCAAACAAAACTTTTAGTGGATTTCTACTTATTTTATTAAATATCATCTCCACCAAACAGGACAAGCTTGCATCTGTTATAGTTTTGGAGAAAAATGTGTTCATTTCATTTATGCGCGAAATGCCTTAGAAATGGCTTTAAAATGGATTTGGAGCATGGAGACGATTATCTCGGGATTGCAAGATAACCAAACAAAACTTTTAGTGGATTTCTACTTATTTTATTAAATATCATCTCCACCAAACAGGACAAGCTTGCATCTGTTATAGTTTTGGAGAAAAATGTGTTCATTTCATTTATGCGCGAAATGCCTTAGAAATGTCTTTAAAATGGATTTGGAGCATGGAGACGATTATCTCGGGATTGCAAGATAACCAAACAAAACTTTTAGTGGATTTCTACTTATTTTATTAAATATCATCTCCACCAAACAGGACAAGCTTGCATCTGTTATAGTTTTGGAGAAAAATGTGTTCATTTCATGTATGCGCGAAATGCCTTAAAAATGGCTTTAAAATGGATTTGGAGCATGGAGACGATTATCTCGGGATTGCAAGATAACCAAACAAAACTTTTAGTGGATTTCTACTTATTTTATTAAATATCATCTCCATCAAACAGGACAAGCTTGCATCTGTTATAGTTTTGGAGAAAAATGTGTTCATTTCATTTATGCGCGAAATGCCTTAGAAATGGCTTTAAAATGGATTTGGAGCATGGAGACGATTATCTCGGGATTGCAAGATAACCAAACAAAACTTTTAGTGGATTTCTACTTATTTTATTAAATATCATCTCCACCAAACAGGACAAGCTTGCATCTGTTATAGTTTTGGAGAAAAATGTGTTCATTTCATTTATGCGCGAAATGCCTTAGAAATGGCTTTAAAATGGATTTGGAGCATGGAGACGATTATCTCGGGATTGCAAGATAACCAAACAAAACTTTTAGTGGATTTCTACTTATTTTATTAAATATCATCTCCACCAAACAGGACAAGCTTGCATCTGTTATAGTTTTGGAGAAAAATGTGTTCATTTCATGTATGCGCGAAATGCCTTAAAAATGGCTTTAAAATGGATTTGGAGCATGGAGACGATTATCTCGGGATTGCAAGATAACCAAACAAAACTTTTAGTGGATTTCTACTTATTTTATTAAATATCATCTCCACCAAACAGGACAAGCTTGCATCTGTTATAGTTTTGGAGAAAAATGTGTTCATTTCATTTATGCGCGAAATGCCTTAGAAATGGCTTTAAAATGGATTTGGAGCATGGAGACGATTATCTCGGGATTGCAAGAAAACCAAACAAAACTTTTAGTGGATTTCTACTTATTTTATTAAATATCATCTCCACCAAACAGGACAAGCTTGCATCTGTTATAGTTTTGGAGAAAAATGTGTTCATTTCATGTATGCGCGAAATGCCTTAAAAATGGCTTTAAAATGGATTTGGAGCATGGAGACGATTATCTCGGGATTGCAAGATAACCAAACAAAACTTTTAGTGGATTTCTACTTATTTAATTAAATATCATCTCCACCAAACAGGACAAGCTTGCATCTGTTATAGTTTTGGAGAAAAATGTGTTCATTTCATTTATGCGCGAAATGCCTTAGAAATGGCTTTAAAATGGATTTGGAGCATGGAGACGATTATCTCGGGATTGCAAGATAACCAAACAAAACTTTTAGTGGATTTCTACTTATTTTATTAAATATCATCTCCACCAAACAGGACAAGCTTGCATCTGTTATAGTTTTGGAGAAAAATGTGTTCATTTCATGTATGCGCGAAATGCCTTAAAAATGGCTTTAAAATGGATTTGGAGCATGGAGACGATTATCTCGGGATTGCAAGATAACCAAACAAAACTTTTAGTGGATTTCTACTTATTTAATTAAATATCATCTCCACCAAACAGGACAAGCTTGCATCTGTTATAGTTTTGGAGAAAAATGTGTTCATTTCATTTATGCGCGAAATGCCTTAGAAATGGCTTTAAATTGATTTGGAGCATGGAGACGATTATCTCGGGATTGCAAGATAACCAAACAAAACTTTTAGTGGATTTCTACTTATTTTATTAAATATCATCTCCACCAAACAGGACAAGCTTGCATCTGTTATAGTTTTGGAGAAAAATGTGTTCATTTCATTTATGCGCGAAATGCCTTAGAAATGGCTTTAAAATGGATTTGGAGCATGGAGACGATTATCTCGGGATTGCAAGATAACCAAACAAAACTTTTAGTGGATTTCTACTTATTTTATTAAATATCATCTCCACCAAACAGGACAAGCTTGCATCTGTTATAGTTTTGGACAAAAATGTGTTCATTTCATGTATGCGCGAAATGCCTTAAAAATGGCTTTAAAATGGATTTGGAGCATGGAGACGATTATCTCGGGATTGCAAGATAACCAAACAAAACTTTTAGTGGATTTCTACTTATTTTATTAAATATCATCTCCACCAAACAGGACAAGCTTGCATCTGTTATAGTTTTGGAGAAAAATGTGTTCATTTCATTTATGCGCGAAATGCCTTAGAAATGGCTTTAAAATGGATTTGGAGCATGGAGACGATTATCTCGGGATTGCAAGATAACCAAACAAAACTTTTAGTGGCTTTCTACTTATTTTATTAAATATCATCTCCACCAAACAGGACAAGCTTGCATCTGTTATAGTTTTGGAGAAAAATGTGTTCATTTCATGTATGCGCGAAATGCCTTAAAAATGGCTTTAAAATGGATTTGGAGCATGGAGACGATTATCTCGGGATTGCAAGATAACCAAACAAAACTTTTAGTGGATTTCTACTTATTTAATTAAATATCATCTCCACCAAACAGGACAAGCTTGCATCTGTTATAGTTTTGGAGAAAAATGTGTTCATTTCATTTATGCGCGAAATGCCTTAGAAATGGCTTTAAAATGGATTTGGAGCATGGAGACGATTATCTCGGGATTGCAAGATAACCAAACAAAACTTTTAGTGGATTTCTACTTATTTTATTAAATATCATCTCCACCAAACAGGACAAGCTTGCATCTGTTATAGTTTTGGAGAAAAATGTGTTCATTTCATGTATGCGCGAAATGCCTTAAAAATGGCTTTAAAATGGATTTGGAGCATGGAGACGATTATCTCGGGATTGCAAGATAACCAAACAAAACTTTTAGTGGATTTCTACTTATTTTATTAAATATCATCTCCACCAAACAGGACAAGCTTGCATCTGTTATAGTTTTGGAGAAAAATGTGTTCATTTCATTTATGCGCGAAATGCCTTAGAAATGGCTTTAAAATGGATTTGGAGCATGGAGACGATTATCTCGGGATTGCAAGATAACCAAACAAAACTTTTAGTGGATTTCTACTTATTTTATTAAATATCATCTCCACCAAACAGGACAAGCTTGCATCTGTTATAGTTTTGGAGAAAAATGTGTTCATTTCATGTATGCGCGAAATGCCTTAAAAATGGCTTTAAAATGGATTTGGAGCATGGAGACGATTATCTCGGGATTGCAAGATAACCAAACAAAACTTTTAGTGGATTTCTACTTATTTAATTAAATATCATCTCCACCAAACAGGACAAGCTTGCATCTGTTATAGTTTTGAAGAAAAATGTGTTCATTTCATTAATGCGCGAAATGCCTTAGAAATGGCTTTAAAATGGATTTGGAGCATGGAGACGATTATCTCGGGATTGCAAGATAACCAAACAAAACTTTTAGTGGATTTCTACTTATTTTATTAAATATCATCTCCACCAAACAGGACAAGCTTGCATCTGTTATAGTTTTGGAGAAAAATGTGTTCATTTCATGTATGCGCGAAATGCCTTAAAAATGGCTTTAAAATGGATTTGGAGCATGGAGACGATTATCTCGGGATTGCAAGATAACCAAACAAAACTTTTAGTGGATTTCTACTTATTTAATTAAATATCATCTCCACCAAACAGGACAAGCTTGCATCTGTTATAGTTTTGGAGAAAAATGTGTTCATTTCATTTATGCGCGAAATGCCTTAGAAATGGCTTTAAAATGGATTTGGAGCATGGAGACGATTATCTCGGGATTGCAAGATAACCAAACAAAACTTTTAGTGGATTTCTACTTATTTTATTAAATATCATCTCCACCAAACAGGACAAGCTTGCATCTGTTATAGTTTTGGAGAAAAATGTGTTCATTTCATGTATGCGCGAAATGCCTTAAAAATGGCTTTAAAATGGATTTGGAGCATGGAGACGATTATCTCGGGATTGCAAGATAACCAAACAAAACTTTTAGTGGATTTCTACTTATTTTATTAAATATCATCTCCACCAAACAGGACAAGCTTGCATCTGTTATAGTTTTGGAGAAAAATGTGTTCATTTCATTTATGCGCGAAATGCCTTAGAAATGGCTTTAAAATGGATTTGGAGCATGGAGACGATTATCTCGGGATTGCAAGATAACCAAACAAAACTTTTAGTGGATTTCTACTTATTTTATTAAATATCATCTCCACCAAACAGGACAAGCTTGCATCTGTTATAGTTTTGGAGAAAAATGTGTTCATTTCATTTATGCGCGAAATGCCTTAGAAATGGCTTTAAAATGGATTTGGAGCAGGGAGACGATTATCTCGGGATTGCAAGATAACCAAACAAAACTTTTAGTGGATTTCTACTTATTTTATTAAATATCATCTCCACCAAACAGGACAAGCTTGCATCTGTTATAGTTTTGGAGAAAAATGTGTTCATTTCATGTATGCGCGAAATGCCTTAAAAATGGCTTTAAAATGGATTTGGATCATGGAGACGATTATCTCGGGATTGCAAGATAACCAAACAAAACTTTTAGTGGATTTCTACTTATTTTATTAAATATCATCTCCACCAAACAGGACAAGCTTGCATCTGTTATAGTTTTGGAGAAAAATGTGTTCATTTCATTTATGCGCGAAATGCCTTAGAAATGGGTTTTAATAGCATTTGAAGCATGGAGACGATTATCTCGAGATTGCAAGATAACCAAACAAAACTTTTAGTGGATTTCTACTTATTTTATTAAATATCATCTCCACCAAACAGGACAAGCTTGCATCTGTTATAGTTTTGGAGAAAAATGTGTTCATTTCATGTATGCGCGAAATGCCTTAAAAATGGCTTTTAAATGGATTTGGAGCATGGAGACGATTATCTCGGGATTGCAAGATAACCAAACAAAACTTTTAGTGGATTTCTACTTATTTTATTAAATATCATCTCCACCAAACAGGACAAGCTTGCATCTGTTATAGTTTTGGAGAAAAATGTGTTCATTTCATGTATGCGCGAAATGCCTTAAAAATGGCTTTAAAATGGATTTGGAGCATGGAGACGATTATCTCGGGATTGCAAGATAACCAAACAAAACTTTTAGTGGATTTCTACTTATTTTATTAAATATCATCTCCACCAAACAGGACAAGCTTGCATCTGTTATAGTTTTGGAGAAAAATGTGTTCATTTCATGTATGCGCGAAATGCCTTAAAAATGGCTTTAAAATGGATTTGGAGCATGGAGACGATTATCTCGGGATTGCAAGATAACCAAACAAAACTTTTAGTGGATTTCTACTTATTTTATTAAATATCATCTCCACCAAACAGGACAAGCTTGCATCTGTTATAGTTTTGGAGAAAAATGTGTTCATTTCATGTATGCGCGAAATGCCTTAAAAATGGCTTTAAAATGGATTTGGAGCATGGAGACGATTATCTCGGGATTGCAAGATAACCAAACAAAACTTTTAGTGGATTTCTACTTATTTTATTAAATATCATCTCCACCAAACAGGACAAGCTTGCATCTGTTATAGTTTTGGAGAAAATGTGTTCATTTCATGTATGCGCGAAATGCCTTAAAAATGGCTTTAAAATAGATTTGGAGCATGAAGACGATTATCTCGGGATTGCAAGATAACCAAACAAAACTTTTAGTGGATTTCTACTTATTTTATTAAATATCATCTCCACCAAACAGGACAAGCTTGCATCTGTTATAGTTTTGGAGAAAAATGTGTTCATTTCATGTATGCGCGAAATGCCTTAAAAATGGCTTTAAAATGGATTTGGAGCATGGAGACGATTATCTCGGGATTGCAAGATAACCAAACAAAACTTTTAGTGGATTTGCACTTATTTTAATAAATATCATCTCCACCAAACAGGACAAGCTTGCATCTGTTATAGTTTTGGAGAAAAATGTGTTCATTTCATGTATGCGCGAAATGCCTTAAAAATGGCTTTAAAATGGATTTGGAGCATGGAGACGATTATCTCGGTATTGCAAGATAACCAAACAAAACTTTTAGTGGATTTCTACTTATTTTATTAAATATCATCTCCACCAAACAGGACAAGCTTGCATCTGTTATAGTTTTGGAGAAAAATGTGTTCATTTCATGTATGCGCGAAATGCCTTAAAAATGGCTTTAAAATGGATTTGGAGCATGGAGACGATTATCTCGGGATTGCAAGATAACCAAACAAAACTTTTAGTGGATTTCTACTTATTTTATTAAATATCATCTCCACCAAACAGGACAAGCTTGCATCTGTTATAGTTTTGGAGAAAAATGTGTTCATTTCATATATGCGCGAAATGCCTTAAAAATGGCTTTAAAATGGATTTGGAGCATGGAGACGATTATCTCGGGATTGCAAGATAACCAAACAAAACTTTTAGTGGATTTCTACTTATTTTATTAAATATCATCTCCACCAAACAGGACAAGCTTGCATCTGTTATAGTTTTGGAGAAAAATGTGTTCATTTCATGTATGCGCGAAATGCCTTAAAAATGGCTTTAAAATAGATTTGGAGCATGGAGACGATTATCTCGGGATTGCAAGATAACCAAACAAAACTTTTAGTGGATTTCTACTTATTTTATTAAATATCATCTCCACCAAACAGGACAAGCTTGCATCTGTTATAGTTTTGGAGAAAAATGTGTTCATTTCATGTATGCGCGAAATGCCTTAAAAATGGCTTTAAAATGGATTTGGAGCATGGAGACGATTATCTCGGGATTGCAAGATAACCAAACAAAACTTTTAGTAAATTTCTACTTATTTTATTAAATATCATCTCCACCAAACAGGACAAGCTTGCATCTGTTATAGTTTTGGAGAAAAATGTGTTCATTTCATGTATGCGCGAAATGCCTTAAAAATGGCTTTAAAATGGATTTGGAGCATGGAGACGATTATCTCGGGATTGCAAGATAACCAAACAAAACTTTTAGTGGATTTCTACTTATTTTATTAAATTTAATCTCCATCAAACAGGACAAGCTTGCATCTGTTATAGTTTTGGAGAAAAATGTGTTCATTTCATTTATGCGCGAAATGCCTTAGAAATGGGTTTTAATAGCATTTGAAGCATGGAGACGATTATCTCGAGATTGCAAGATAACCAAACAAAACGTTTAGTGGATTTCTACTTATTTTATTAAATATCATCTCCACCAAACAGGACAAGCTTGCATCTGTTATAGTTTTGGAGAAAAATGTGTTCATTTTATGTATGCGCGAAATGCCTTAAAAATGGCTTTAAAATGGATTTGGAGCATGGAGACGATTATCTCGGGATTGCAAGATAACCAAACAAAACTTTTAGTGGATTTCTACTTATTTTATTAAATATCATCTCCACCAAACAGGACAAGCTTGCATCTGTTATAGTTTTGGAGAAAAATGTGTTCATTTCATGTATGCGCGAAATGCCTTAAAAATGGCTTTAAAATGGATTTGGAGCATGGAGACGATTATCTCGGGATTGCAAGATAACCAAACAAAACTTTTAGTGGATTTCTACTTATTTTATTAAATATCATCTCCACCAAACAGGACAAGCTTGCATCTGTTATAGTTTTGGAGAAAAATGTGTTCATTTCATGTATGCGCGAAATGCCTTAAAAATGGCTTTAAAATAGATTTGGAGCATGGAGACGATTATCTCGGGATTGCAAGATAACCAAACAAAACTTTTAGTGGATTTCTACTTATTTTATTAAATATCATCTCCACCAAACAGGACAAGCTTGCATCTGTTATAGTTTTGGAGAAAAATGTGTTCATTTCATGTATGCGCGAAATGCCTTAAAAATGGCTTTAAAATGGATTTGGAGCATGGAGACGATTATCTCGGGATTGCAAGATAACCAAACAAAACTTTTAGTGGATTTCTACTTATTTTATTAAATATCATCTCCACCAAACAGGACAAGCTTGCATCTGTTATAGTTTTGGAGAAAAATGTGTTCATTTCATGTATGCGCGAAATGCCTTAAAAATGGCTTTAAAATAGATTTGGAGCATGGAGACGATTATCTCGGGATTGCAAGATAACCAAACAAAACTTTAAGTGGATTTCTACTTATTTTATTAAATATCATCTCCACCAAACAGGACAAGCTTGCATCTGTTATAGTTTTGGAGAAAAATGTGTTCATTTCATGTATGCGCGAAATGCCTTAAAAATGGCTTTAAAATGGATTTGGAGCATGGAGACGATTATCTCGGGATTGCAAGATAACCAAACAAAACTTTTAGTAAATTTCTACTTATTTTATTAAATATCATCTCCACCAAACAGGACAAGCTTGCATCTGTTATAGTTTTGGAGAAAAATGTGTTCATTTCATGTATGCGCGAAATGCCTTAAAAATGGCTTTAAAATGGATTTGGAGCATGGAGACGATTATCTCGGGATTGCAAGATAACCAAACAAAACTTTTAGTGGATTTCTACTTATTTTATTAAATATCATCTCCACCAAACAGGACAAGCTTGCATCTGTTATAGTTTTGGAGAAAAATGTGTTCATTTCATGTATGCGCGAAATGCCTTAAAAATGGCTTTAAAATGGATTTGGAGCATGGAGACGATTATCTCGGGATTGCAAGATAACCAAACAAAACTTTTAGTGGATTTCTACTTATTTTATTAAATATCATCTCCACCAAACAGGACAAGCTTGCATCTGTTATAGTTTTGGAGAAAAATGTGTTCATTTCATTTATGCGCGAAATGCCTTAGAAATGGGTTTTAATAGCATTTGAAGCATGGAGACGATTATCTCGAGATTGCAAGATAACCAAACAAAACTTTTAGTGGATTTCTACTTATTTTATTAAATATCATCTCCACCAAACAGGACAAGCTTGCATCTGTTATAGTTTTGGAGAAAAATGTGTTCATTTCATGTATGCGCGAAAAGCCTTAAAAATGGCTTTAAAATGGATTTGGAGCATGGAGACGGTTATCTCGGGATTGCAAGATAACCAAACAAAACTTTTAGTGGATTTCCACTTATTTTATTAAATATCATCTCCACCAAACAGGACAAGCTTGCATCTGTTATAGTTTTGGAGAAAAATGTGTTCATTTCATGTATGCGCGAAATGCCTTAAAAATGGCTTTAAAATGGATTTGGTGCATGGAGACGATTATCTCGGGATTGCAAGATAACCAAACAAAACTTTTAGTGGATTTCTACTTATTTTATTAAATATCATCTCCACCAAACAGGACAAGCTTGCATCTGTTATAGTTTTGGAGAAAAATGTGTTCATTTCATTTATGCGCGAAATGCCTTAGAAATGGGTTTTAATAGCATTTGAAGCATGGAGACGATTATCTCGACATTGCAAGATAACCAAACAGAACTTTTAGTGGATTTTTACTTATTTTATTAAATATCATCTCCACCAAACAGGACAAGCTTGCATCTGTTATAGTTTTGGAGAAAAATGTGTTCATTTCATGTATGCGCGAAATGCCTTAAAAATGGCTTTAAAATGGATTTGGAGCATGGAGACGATTATCTCGGGATTGCAAGATAACCAAACAAAACTTTTAGTGGATTTCTACTTATTTTATTAAATATCATCTCCACCAAACAGGACAAGCTTGCATCTGTTATAGTTTTGGAGAAAAATGTGTTCATTTCATGTATGCGCGAAATGCCTTAAAAATGGCTTTAAAATGGATTTGGAGCATGGAGACGATTATCTCGGGATTGCAAGATAACCAAACAAAACTTTTAGTGGATTTCTACTTATTTTATTAAATATCATCTCCACCAAACAGGACAAGCTTGCATCTGTTATAGTTTTGGAGAAAAATGTGTTCATTTCATGTATGCGCGAAATGCCTTAAAAATGGCTTTAAAATGGATTTGGAGCATGGAGACGATTATCTCGGGATTGCAAGATAACCAAACAAAACTTTTAGTGGATTTCTACTTATTTTATTAAATATCATCTCCACCAAACAGGACAAGCTTGCATCTGTTATAGTTTTGGAGAAAAATGTGTTCATTTCATGTATGCGCGAAATGCCTTAAAAATGGCTTTAAAATGGATTTGGAGCATGGAGACGATTATCTCGGGATTGCAAGATAACCAAACAAAACTTTTAGTGGATTTCTACTTATTTTATTAAATATCATCTCCACCAAACAGGACAAGCTTGCATCTGTTATAGTTTTGGAGAAAAATGTGTTCATTTCATTTATGCGCGAAATGCCTTAGAAATGGCTTTAAAATGGATTTGGAGCATGGAGACGATTATCTCGAGATTGCAAGATAACCAAACAAAACTTTTAGTGGACTTCTCCTTATTTTATTAAATATCATCTCCACCAAACAGGACAAGCTTGCATCTGTTATAGTTTTGGAGAAAAATGTGTTCATTTCATGTATGCGCGAAATGCCTTAAAAATGGCTTTAAAATGGATTTGGAGCAGGGAGACGATTATCTCGGGATTGCAAGATAACCAAACAAAACTTTTAGTGGATTTCTACTTATTTTATTAAATATCATCTCCACCAAACAGGACAAGCTTGCATCTGTTATAGTTTTGGAGAAAAATGTGTTCATTTCATTTATGCGCGAAATGCCTTAGAAATGGCTTTAAAATGGATTTGGAGCATGGAGACGATTATCTCGGGATTGCAAGATAACCAAACAAAACTTTTAGTGGATTTCTACTTATTTTATTAAATATCATCTCCACCAAACAGGACAAGCTTGCATCTGTTATAGTTTTGGAGAAAAATGTGTTCATTTCATTTATGCGCGAAATGCCTTAGAAATGGGTTTTAATAGCATTTGAAGCATGGAGACGATTATCTCGAGATTGCAAGATAACCAAACAAAACTTTTAGTGGATTTCTACTTATTTTATTAAATATCATCTCCACCAAACAGGACAAGCTTGCATCTGTTATAGTTTTGGAGAAAAATGTGTTCATTTCATGTATGCGCGAAATGCCTTAAAAATGGCTTTAAAATGGATTTGGAGCATGGAGACGATTATCTCGGGATCGCAAGATAACCAAACAAAACTTTTAGTGGATTTCTACTTATTTTATTAAATATCATCTCCACCAAACAGGACAAGCTTGCATCTGTTATAGTTTTGGAGAAAAATGTGTTCATTTCATGTATGCGCAAAATGCCTTTGAAATGGCTTTAAAATGGATTTGGAGCATGGAGACGATTATCTCAGGATGGCAATATAAACAAACGAAACTTTTAGTAGATTTCTACTTATTTTATTAAATATTATCTCCACCAAACAGGACAAGCTTGCATCTGTTATAGTTTTGGAGAAAAATGTGTTCATTTCATGTATGCGCGAAATGCCTTAAAAATGGCTTTAAAATGGATTTGGAGCATGGAGACGATTATCTCGGGATTGCAAGATAACCAAACAAAACTTTTAGTGGATTTCTACTTATTTTATTAAATATCATCTCCACCAAACAGGACAAGCTTGCATCTGTTATAGTTTTAAAGAAAAATGTGTTCATTTTATTTATGCGCGAAATGCCTTAGAAATGGGTTTTAAGAGCATTTGAAGCATGGAGACGATTATCTCGAGATTGCAAGATAACCAAACAAAACTTTTAGTGGATTTCTACTTATTTTATTAAATATCATCTCCACCAAACAGGACAAGCTTGCATCTGTTATAGTTTTGGAGAAAAATGTGTTCATTTCATGTATGCGCGAAAAGCCTTAAAAATGGCTTTAAAATGGATTTGGAGCATGGAGACGATTATCTCGGGATTGCAAGATAACCAAACAAAACTTTTAGTGAATTTCTACTTATTTTATTAAATATCATCTCCAACAAACAGGACAAGCTTGCATCTGTTATAGTTTTGGAGAAAAATGTGTTCATTTCATTTATGCGCGAAATGCCTTAGAAATGGGTTTTAATAGCATTTGAAGCATGGAGACGATTATCTCGAGATTGCAAGATAACCAAACAAAACTTTTAGTGGATTTCTACTTATTTTATTAAATATCATCTCCACCAAACAGGACAAGCTTGCATCTGTTATAGTTTTGGAGAAAAATGTGTTCATTTCATGTATGCGCGAAATGCCTTAAAAATGGCTTTAAAATGGATTTGGAGCATGGAGACGATTATCTCGGGATTGCAAGATAACCAAACAAAACTTTTAGTGGATTTCTACTTATTTTATTAAATATCATCTCCACCAAACAGGACAAGCTTGCATGTGTTATAGTTTTGGAGAAAAATGTGTTCATTTCATGTATGCGCAAAATGCCTTTGAAATGGCTTTAAAATGGATTTGGAGCATGGAGACGATTATCTCAGGATGGCAATATAAACAAACGAAACTTTTAGTAGATTTCTACTTATTTTATTAAATATTATCTCCACCAAACAGGACAAGCTTGCATCTGTTATAGTTTTGGAGAAAAATGTGTTCATTTCATGTATGCGCGAAATGCCTTAAAAATGGCTTTAAAATGGATTTGGAGCATGGAGACGATTATCTCGGGATTGCAAGATAACCAAACAAAACTTTTAGTGGATTTCTACTTATTTTAATAAATATCATCTCCACCAAACAGGACAAGCTTGCATCTGTTATAGTTTTGGAGAAAAATGTGTTCATTTCATGTATGCGCGAAATGCCTTAAAAATGGCTTTAAAATGGATTTGGAGCATGGAGACGATTATCTCGGGATTGCAAGATAACCAAACAAAACTTTTAGTGGATTTCTACTTATTTTATTAAATATCATCTCCACCAAACAGGACAAGCTTGCATCTGTTATAGTTTTGGAGAAAAATGTGTTCATTTCATGTATGCGCAAAATGCCTTTGAAATGGCTTTAAAATGGATTTGGAGCATGGAGACGATTATCTCAGGATGGCAATATAAACAAACGAAACTTTTAGTAGATTTCTACTTATTTTATTAAATATTATCTCCACCAAACAGGACAAGCTTGCATCTGTTATAGTTTTGGAGAAAAATGTCTTCATTTCATGTATGCGCGAAATGCCTTAAAAATGGCTTTAAAATGGATTTGGAGCATGGAGACGATTATCTCGGGATTGCAAGAAAACCAAACAAAACTTTTAGTGGATTTCTACTTATTTTATTAAATATCATCTCCACCAAACAGGACAAGCTTGCATCTGTTATAGTTTTGGAGAAAAATGTGTTAATTTCATGTATGCGCGAAATGCCTTAAAAATGGCTTTAAAATGGATTTGGAGCATGGAGACGATTATCTCGGGATTGCAAGATAACCAAACAAAACTTTTAGTGGATTTCTACTTATTTTATTAAATATCATCTCCACCAAACAGGACAAGCTTGCATCTGTTATAGTTTTGGAGAAAAATGTGTTCATTTCATGTATGCGCGAAATGCCTTAAAAATGGCTTTAAAATGGATTTGGAGCATGGAGACGATTATCTCGGGATTGCAAGATAACCAAACAAAACTTTTAGTGGATTTCTACTTATTTTATTAAATATCATCTCCACCAAACAGGACAAGCTTGCATGTGTTATAGTTTTGGAGAAAAATGTGTTCATTTCATGTATGCGCAAAATGCCTTTGAAATGGCTTTAAAATGGATTTGGAGCATGGAGACGATTTTCTCAGGATGGCAATATAAACAAACGAAACTTTTAGTAGATTTCTACTTATTTTATTAAATTTTATCTCCACCAAACAGGACAAGCTTGCATCTGTTATAGTTTTGGAGAAAAATGTGTTCATTTCATGTATGCGCGAAATGCCTTAAAAATGGCTTTAAAATGGATTTGGAGCATGGAGACGATTATCTCGGGATTGCAAGATAACCAAACAAAACTTTTAGTGGATTTCTACTTATTTTATTAAATATCATCTCCACCAAACAGGACAAGCTTGCATCTGTTATAGTTTTAAAGAAAAATGTGTTCATTTTATTTATGCGCGAAATGCCTTAGAAATGGGTTTTAAGAGCATTTGAAGCATGGAGACGATTATCTCGAGATTGCAAGATAACCAAACAAAACTTTTAGTGGATTTCTACTTATTTTATTAAATATCATCTCCACCAAACAGGACAAGCTTGCATCTGTTATAGTTTTGGAGAAAAATGTGTTCATTTCATGTATGCGCGAAATGCCTTAAAAATGGCTTTAAAATGGATTTGGAGCATGGAGACGATTATCTCGGGATTGCAAGATAACCAAACAAAACTTTTAGTGAATTTCTACTTATTTTATTAAATATCATCTCCAACAAACAGGACAAGCTTGCATCTGTTATAGTTTTGGAGAAAAATGTGTTCATTTCATTTATGCGCGAAATGCCTTAGAAATGGGTTTTAATAGCATTTGAAGCATGGAGACGATTATCTCGAGATTGCAAGATAACCAAACAAAACTTTTAGTGGATTTCTACTTATTTTATTAAATATCATCTCCACCAAACAGGACAAGCTTGCATCTGTTATAGTTTTGGAGAAAAATGTGTTCATTTCATGTATGCGCGAAATGCCTTAAAAATGGCTTTAAAATGGATTTGGAGCATGGAGACGATTATCTCGGGATTGCAAGATAACCAAACAAAACTTTTAGTGGATTTCTACTTATTTTATTAAATATCATCTCCACCAAACAGGACAAGCTTGCATCTGTTATAGTTTTGGAGAAAAATGTGTTCATTTCATGTATGCGCGAAATGCCTTAAAAATGGCTTTAAAATGGATTTGGAGCATGGAGACGATTATCTCGGGATTGCAAGATAACCAAACAAAACTTTTAGTGGATTTCTACTTATTTTATTAAATATCATCTCCACCAAACAGGACAAGCTTGCATCTGTTATAGTTTTGGAGAAAAATGTGTTCATTTCATTTATGCGCGAAATGCCTTAGAAATGGCTTTAAAATGGATTTGGAGCATGGAGACGATTATCTCGAGATTGCAAGATAACCAAACAAAACTTTTAGTGGAATTCTACTTATTTTATTAAATATCATCTCCACCAAACAGGACAAGCTTGCATCTGTTATAGTTTTGGAGAAAAATGTGTTCATTTCATGTATGCGCGAAATGCCTTAAAAATGGCTTTAAAATGGATTTGGAGCAGGGAGACGATTATCTCGGGATTGCAAGATAACCAAACAAAACTTTTAGTGGATTTCTACTTATTTTATTAAATATCATCTCCACCAAACAGGACAAGCTTGCATCTGTTATAGTTTTGGAGAAAAATGTGTTCATTTCATTTATGCGCGAAATGCCTTAGAAATGGCTTTAAAATGGATTTGGAGCATGGAGACGATTATCTCGGGATTGCAAGATAACCAAACAAAACTTTTAGTGGATTTCTACTTATTTTATTAAATATCATCTCCACCAAACAGGACAAGCTTGCATCTGTTATAGTTTTGGAGAAAAATGTGTTCATTTCATTTATGCGCGAAATGCCTTAGAAATGGGTTTTAATAGCATTTGAAGCATGGAGACGATTATCTCGAGATTGCAAGATAACCAAACAAAACTTTTAGTGGATTTCTACTTATTTTATTAAATATCATCTCCACCAAACAGGACAAGCTTGCATCTGTTATAGTTTTGGAGAAAAATGTGTTCATTTCATGTATGCGCGAAATGCCTTAAAAATGGCTTTAAAATGGATTTGGAGCATGGAGACGATTATCTCGGGATTGCAAGATAACCAAACAAAACTTTTAGTGGATTTCTACTTATTTTATTAAATATCATCTCCACCAAACAGGACAAGCTTGCATCTGTTATAGTTTTGGAGAAAAATGTGTTCATTTCATGTATGCGCAAAATGCCTTTGAAATGGCTTTAAAATGGATTTGGAGCATGGAGACGATTATCTCAGGATGGCAATATAAACAAACGAAACTTTTAGTAGATTTCTACTTATTTTATTAAATATTATCTCCACCAAACAGGACAAGCTTGCATCTGTTATAGTTTTGGAGAAAAATGTGTTCATTTCATGTATGCGCGAAATGCCTTAAAAATGGCTTTAAAATGGATTTGGAGCATGGAGACGATTATCTCGGGATTGCAAGATAACCAAACAAAACTTTTAGTGGATTTCTACTTATTTTATTAAATATCATCTCCACCAAACAGGACAAGCTTGCATCTGTTATAGTTTTAAAGAAAAATGTGTTCATTTTATTTATGCGCGAAATGCCTTAGAAATGGGTTTTAAGAGCATTTGAAGCATGGAGACGATTATCTCGAGATTGCAAGATAACCAAACAAAACTTTTAGTGGATTTCTACTTATTTTATTAAATATCATCTCCACCAAACAGGACAAGCTTGCATCTGTTATAGTTTTGGAGAAAAATGTGTTCATTTCATGTATGCGCGAAAAGCCTTAAAAATGGCTTTAAAATGGATTTGGAGCATGGAGACGATTATCTCGGGATTGCAAGATAACCAAACAAAACTTTTAGTGAATTTCTACTTATTTTATTAAATATCATCTCCAACAAACAGGACAAGCTTGCATCTGTTATAGTTTTGGAGAAAAATGTGTTCATTTCATTTATGCGCGAAATGCCTTAGAAATGGGTTTTAATAGCATTTGAAGCATGGAGACGATTATCTCGAGATTGCAAGATAACCAAACAAAACTTTTAGTGGATTTCTACTTATTTTATTAAATATCATCTCCACCAAACAGGACAAGCTTGCATCTGTTATAGTTTTGGAGAAAAATGTGTTCATTTCATGTATGCGCGAAATGCCTTAAAAATGGCTTTAAAATGGATTTGGAGCATGGAGACGATTATCTCGGGATTGCAAGATAACCAAACAAAACTTTTAGTGGATTTCTACTTATTTTATTAAATATCATCTCCACCAAACAGGACAAGCTTGCATGTGTTATAGTTTTGGAGAAAAATGTGTTCATTTCATGTATGCGCAAAATGCCTTTGAAATGGCTTTAAAATGGATTTGGAGCATGGAGACGATTATCTCAGGATGGCAATATAAACAAACGAAACTTTTAGTAGATTTCTACTTATTTTATTAAATATTATCTCCACCAAACAGGACAAGCTTGCATCTGTTATAGTTTTGGAGAAAAATGTGTTCATTTCATGTATGCGCGAAATGCCTTAAAAATGGCTTTAAAATGGATTTGGAGCATGGAGACGATTATCTCGGGATTGCAAGATAACCAAACAAAACTTTTAGTGGATTTCTACTTATTTTAATAAATATCATCTCCACCAAACAGGACAAGCTTGCATCTGTTATAGTTTTGGAGAAAAATGTGTTCATTTCATGTATGCGCGAAATGCCTTAAAAATGGCTTTAAAATGGATTTGGAGCATGGAGACGATTATCTCGGGATTGCAAGATAACCAAACAAAACTTTTAGTGGATTTCTACTTATTTTATTAAATATCATCTCCACCAAACAGGACAAGCTTGCATCTGTTATAGTTTTGGAGAAAAATGTGTTCATTTCATGTATGCGCAAAATGCCTTTGAAATGGCTTTAAAATGGATTTGGAGCATGGAGACGATTATCTCAGGATGGCAATATAAACAAACGAAACTTTTAGTAGATTTCTACTTATTTTATTAAATATTATCTCCACCAAACAGGACAAGCTTGCATCTGTTATAGTTTTGGAGAAAAATGTCTTCATTTCATGTATGCGCGAAATGCCTTAAAAATGGCTTTAAAATGGATTTGGAGCATGGAGACGATTATCTCGGGATTGCAAGAAAACCAAACAAAACTTTTAGTGGATTTCTACTTATTTTATTAAATATCATCTCCACCAAACAGGACAAGCTTGCATCTGTTATAGTTTTGGAGAAAAATGTGTTAATTTCATGTATGCGCGAAATGCCTTAAAAATGGCTTTAAAATGGATTTGGAGCATGGAGACGATTATCTCGGGATTGCAAGATAACCAAACAAAACTTTTAGTGGATTTCTACTTATTTTATTAAATATCATCTCCACCAAACAGGACAAGCTTGCATCTGTTATAGTTTTGGAGAAAAATGTGTTCATTTCATGTATGCGCGAAATGCCTTAAAAATGGCTTTAAAATGGATTTGGAGCATGGAGACGATTATCTCGGGATTGCAAGATAACCAAACAAAACTTTTAGTGGATTTCTACTTATTTTATTAAATATCATCTCCACCAAACAGGACAAGCTTGCATGTGTTATAGTTTTGGAGAAAAATGTGTTCATTTCATGTATGCGCAAAATGCCTTTGAAATGGCTTTAAAATGGATTTGGAGCATGGAGACGATTTTCTCAGGATGGCAATATAAACAAACGAAACTTTTAGTAGATTTCTACTTATTTTATTAAATTTTATCTCCACCAAACAGGACAAGCTTGCATCTGTTATAGTTTTGGAGAAAAATGTGTTCATTTCATGTATGCGCGAAATGCCTTAAAAATGGCTTTAAAATGGATTTGGAGCATGGAGACGATTATCTCGGGATTGCAAGATAACCAAACAAAACTTTTAGTGGATTTCTACTTATTTTATTAAATATCATCTCCACCAAACAGGACAAGCTTGCATCTGTTATAGTTTTAAAGAAAAATGTGTTCATTTTATTTATGCGCGAAATGCCTTAGAAATGGGTTTTAAGAGCATTTGAAGCATGGAGACGATTATCTCGAGATTGCAAGATAACCAAACAAAACTTTTAGTGGATTTCTACTTATTTTATTAAATATCATCTCCACCAAACAGGACAAGCTTGCATCTGTTATAGTTTTGGAGAAAAATGTGTTCATTTCATGTATGCGCGAAATGCCTTAAAAATGGCTTTAAAATGGATTTGGAGCATGGAGACGATTATCTCGGGATTGCAAGATAACCAAACAAAACTTTTAGTGAATTTCTACTTATTTTATTAAATATCATCTCCAACAAACAGGACAAGCTTGCATCTGTTATAGTTTTGGAGAAAAATGTGTTCATTTCATTTATGCGCGAAATGCCTTAGAAATGGGTTTTAATAGCATTTGAAGCATGGAGACGATTATCTCGAGATTGCAAGATAACCAAACAAAACTTTTAGTGGATTTCTACTTATTTTATTAAATATCATCTCCACCAAACAGGACAAGCTTGCATCTGTTATAGTTTTGGAGAAAAATGTGTTCATTTCATGTATGCGCGAAATGCCTTAAAAATGGCTTTAAAATGGATTTGGAGCATGGAGACGATTATCTCGGGATTGCAAGATAACCAAACAAAACTTTTAGTGGATTTCTACTTATTTTATTAAATATCATCTCCACCAAACAGGACAAGCTTGCATCTGTTATAGTTTTGGAGAAAAATGTGTTCATTTCATGTATGCGCGAAATGCCTTAAAAATGGCTTTAAAATGGATTTGGAGCATGGAGACGATTATCTCGGGATTGCAAGATAACCAAACAAAACTTTTAGTGGATTTCTACTTATTTTATTAAATATCATCTCCACCAAACAGGACAAGCTTGCATCTGTTATAGTTTTGGAGAAAAATGTGTTCATTTCATTTATGCGCGAAATGCCTTAGAAATGGCTTTAAAATGGATTTGGAGCATGGAGACGATTATCTCGAGATTGCAAGATAACCAAACAAAACTTTTAGTGGAATTCTACTTATTTTATTAAATATCATCTCCACCAAACAGGACAAGCTTGCATCTGTTATAGTTTTGGAGAAAAATGTGTTCATTTCATGTATGCGCGAAATGCCTTAAAAATGGCTTTAAAATGGATTTGGAGCAGGGAGACGATTATCTCGGGATTGCAAGATAACCAAACAAAACTTTTAGTGGATTTCTACTTATTTTATTAAATATCATCTCCACCAAACAGGACAAGCTTGCATGTGTTATAGTTTTGGAGAAAAATGTGTTCATTTCATGTATGCGCAAAATGCCTTTGAAATGGCTTTAAAATGGATTTGGAGCATGGAGACGATTTTCTCAGGATGGCAATATAAACAAACGAAACTTTTAGTAGATTTCTACTTATTTTATTAAATTTTATCTCCACCAAACAGGACAAGCTTGCATCTGTTATAGTTTTGGAGAAAAATGTGTTCATTTCATGTATGCGCGAAATGCCTTAAAAATGGCTTTAAAATGGATTTGGAGCATGGAGACGATTATCTCGGGATTGCAAGATAACCAAACAAAACTTTTAGTGGATTTCTACTTATTTTATTAAATATCATCTCCACCAAACAGGACAAGCTTGCATCTGTTATAGTTTTAAAGAAAAATGTGTTCATTTTATTTATGCGCGAAATGCCTTAGAAATGGGTTTTAAGAGCATTTGAAGCATGGAGACGATTATCTCGAGATTGCAAGATAACCAAACAAAACTTTTAGTGGATTTCTACTTATTTTATTAAATATCATCTCCACCAAACAGGACAAGCTTGCATCTGTTATAGTTTTGGAGAAAAATGTGTTCATTTCATGTATGCGCGAAATGCCTTAAAAATGGCTTTAAAATGGATTTGGAGCATGGAGACGATTATCTCGGGATTGCAAGATAACCAAACAAAACTTTTAGTGAATTTCTACTTATTTTATTAAATATCATCTCCAACAAACAGGACAAGCTTGCATCTGTTATAGTTTTGGAGAAAAATGTGTTCATTTCATTTATGCGCGAAATGCCTTAGAAATGGGTTTTAATAGCATTTGAAGCATGGAGACGATTATCTCGAGATTGCAAGATAACCAAACAAAACTTTTAGTGGATTTCTACTTATTTTATTAAATATCATCTCCACCAAACAGGACAAGCTTGCATCTGTTATAGTTTTGGAGAAAAATGTGTTCATTTCATGTATGCGCGAAATGCCTTAAAAATGGCTTTAAAATGGATTTGGAGCATGGAGACGATTATCTCGGGATTGCAAGATAACCAAACAAAACTTTTAGTGGATTTCTACTTATTTTATTAAATATCATCTCCACCAAACAGGACAAGCTTGCATCTGTTATAGTTTTGGAGAAAAATGTGTTCATTTCATGTATGCGCGAAATGCCTTAAAAATGGCTTTAAAATGGATTTGGAGCATGGAGACGATTATCTCGGGATTGCAAGATAACCAAACAAAACTTTTAGTGGATTTCTACTTATTTTATTAAATATCATCTCCACCAAACAGGACAAGCTTGCATCTGTTATAGTTTTGGAGAAAAATGTGTTCATTTCATTTATGCGCGAAATGCCTTAGAAATGGCTTTAAAATGGATTTGGAGCATGGAGACGATTATCTCGAGATTGCAAGATAACCAAACAAAACTTTTAGTGGAATTCTACTTATTTTATTAAATATCATCTCCACCAAACAGGACAAGCTTGCATCTGTTATAGTTTTGGAGAAAAATGTGTTCATTTCATGTATGCGCGAAATGCCTTAAAAATGGCTTTAAAATGGATTTGGAGCAGGGAGACGATTATCTCGGGATTGCAAGATAACCAAACAAAACTTTTAGTGGATTTCTACTTATTTTATTAAATATCATCTCCACCAAACAGGACAAGCTTGCATCTGTTATAGTTTTGGAGAAAAATGTGTTCATTTCATTTATGCGCGAAATGCCTTAGAAATGGCTTTAAAATGGATTTGGAGCATGGAGACGATTATCTCGGGATTGCAAGATAACCAAACAAAACTTTTAGTGGATTTCTACTTATTTTATTAAATATCATCTCCACCAAACAGGACAAGCTTGCATCTGTTATAGTTTTGGAGAAAAATGTGTTCATTTCATTTATGCGCGAAATGCCTTAGAAATGGGTTTTAATAGCATTTGAAGCATGGAGACGATTATCTCGAGATTGCAAGATAACCAAACAAAACTTTTAGTGGATTTCTACTTATTTTATTAAATATCATCTCCACCAAACAGGACAAGCTTGCATCTGTTATAGTTTTGGAGAAAAATGTGTTCATTTCATGTATGCGCGAAATGCCTTAAAAATGGCTTTAAAATGGATTTGGAGCATGGAGACGATTATCTCGGGATTGCAAGATAACCAAACAAAACTTTTAGTGGATTTCTACTTATTTTATTAAATATCATCTCCACCAAACAGGACAAGCTTGCATCTGTTATAGTTTTGGAGAAAAATGTGTTCATTTCATGTATGCGCAAAATGCCTTTGAAATGGCTTTAAAATGGATTTGGAGCATGGAGACGATTATCTCAGGATGGCAATATAAACAAACGAAACTTTTAGTAGATTTCTACTTATTTTATTAAATATTATCTCCACCAAACAGGACAAGCTTGCATCTGTTATAGTTTTGGAGAAAAATGTGTTCATTTCATGTATGCGCGAAATGCCTTAAAAATGGCTTTAAAAATGGATTTGGAGCATGGAGACGATTATCTCGGGATTGCAAGATAACCAAACAAAACTTTTAGTGGATTTCTACTTATTTTATTAAATATCATCTCCACCAAACAGGACAAGCTTGCATCTGTTATAGTTTTAAAGAAAAATGTGTTCATTTTATTTATGCGCGAAATGCCTTAGAAATGGGTTTTAAGAGCATTTGAAGCATGGAGACGATTATCTCGAGATTGCAAGATAACCAAACAAAACTTTTAGTGGATTTCTACTTATTTTATTAAATATCATCTCCACCAAACAGGACAAGCTTGCATCTGTTATAGTTTTGGAGAAAAATGTGTTCATTTCATGTATGCGCGAAATGCCTTAAAAATGGCTTTAAAATGGATTTGGAGCATGGAGACGATTATCTCGGGATTGCAAGATAACCAAACAAAACTTTTAGTGAATTTCTACTTATTTTATTAAATATCATCTCCAACAAACAGGACAAGCTTGCATCTGTTATAGTTTTGGAGAAAAATGTGTTCATTTCATTTATGCGCGAAATGCCTTAGAAATGGGTTTTAATAGCATTTGAAGCATGGAGACGATTATCTCGAGATTGCAAGATAACCAAACAAAACTTTTAGTGGATTTCTACTTATTTTATTAAATATCATCTCCACCAAACAGGACAAGCTTGCATCTGTTATAGTTTTGGAGAAAAATGTGTTCATTTCATGTATGCGCGAAATGCCTTAAAAATGGCTTTAAAATGGATTTGGAGCATGGAGACGATTATCTCGGGATTGCAAGATAACCAAACAAAACTTTTAGTGGATTTCTACTTATTTTATTAAATATCATCTCCACCAAACAGGACAAGCTTGCATGTGTTATAGTTTTGGAGAAAAATGTGTTCATTTCATGTATGCGCAAAATGCCTTTGAAATGGCTTTAAAATGGATTTGGAGCATGGAGACGATTATCTCAGGATGGCAATATAAACAAACGAAACTTTTAGTAGATTTCTACTTATTTTATTAAATATTATCTCCACCAAACAGGACAAGCTTGCATCTGTTATAGTTTTGGAGAAAAATGTGTTCATTTCATGTATGCGCGAAATGCCTTAAAAATGGCTTTAAAATGGATTTGGAGCATGGAGACGATTATCTCGGGATTGCAAGATAACCAAACAAAACTTTTAGTGGATTTCTACTTATTTTATTAAATATCATCTCCACCAAACAGGACAAGCTTGCATCTGTTATAGTTTTGGAGAAAAATGTGTTCATTTCATGTATGCGCGAAATGCCTTAAAAATGGCTTTAAAATGGATTTGGAGCATGGAGACGATTATCTCGGGATTGCAAGATAACCAAACAAAACTTTTAGTGGATTTCTACTTATTTTATTAAATATCATCTCCACCAAACAGGACAAGCTTGCATCTGTTATAGTTTTGGAGAAAAATGTGTTCATTTCATGTATGCGCAAAATGCCTTTGAAATGGCTTTAAAATGGATTTGGAGCATGGAGACGATTATCTCAGGATGGCAATATAAACAAACGAAACTTTTAGTAGATTTCTACTTATTTTATTAAATATTATCTCCACCAAACAGGACAAGCTTGCATCTGTTATAGTTTTGGAGAAAAATGTCTTCATTTCATGTATGCGCGAAATGCCTTAAAAATGGCTTTAAAATGGATTTGGAGCATGGAGACGATTATCTCGGGATTGCAAGAAAACCAAACAAAACTTTTAGTGGATTTCTACTTATTTTATTAAATATCATCTCCACCAAACAGAACAAGCTTGCATCTGTTATAGTTTTAAAGAAAAATGTGTTCATTTCATTTATGCGCGAAATGCCTTAGAAATGGGTTTTAAGAGCATGTGAAGCATGGAGACGATTATCTCGAGATTGCAAGATAACCAAACAAAACTTTTAGTGGATTTCTACTTATTTTATTAAATATCATCTCCACCAAACAGGACAAGCTTGCATCTGTTATAGTTTTGGAGAAAAATGTGTTCATTTCATGTATGCGCGAAATGCCTTAAAAATGGCTTTAAAATGGATTTGGAGCATGGAGACGATTATCTCGGGATTGCAAGATAACCAAACAAAACTTTTAGTGGATTTCTACTTATTTTATTAAATATCATCTCCACCAAACAGGACAAGCTTGCATCTGTTATAGTTTTGGAGAAAAATGTGTTCATTTCATGTATGCGCGAAATGCCTTAAAAATGGCTTTAAAATGGATTTGGAGCATGGAGACGATTATCTCGGGATTGCAAGATAACCAAACAAAACTTTTAGTGGATTTCTACTTATTTTATTAAATATCATCTCCACCAAACAGGACAAGCTTGCATGTGTTATAGTTTTGGAGAAAAATGTGTTCATTTCATGTATGCGCAAAATGCCTTTGAAATGGCTTTAAAATGGATTTGGAGCATGGAGACGATTATCTCAGGATGGCAATATAAACAAACGAAACTTTTAGTAGATTTCTACTTATTTTATTAAATATTATCTCCACCAAACAGGACAAGCTTGCATCTGTTATAGTTTTGGAGAAAAATGTGTTCATTTCATGTATGCGCGAAATGCCTTAAAAATGGCTTTAAAATGGATTTGGAGCATGGAGACGATTATCTCGGGATTGCAAGATAACCAAACAAAACTTTTAGTGGATTTCTACTTATTTTATTAAATATCATCTCCACCAAACAGGACAAGCTTGCATCTGTTATAGTTTTAAAGAAAAATGTGTTCATTTTATTTATGCGCGAAATGCCTTAGAAATGGATTTTAAGAGCATTTGAAGCATGGAGACGATTATCTCGAGATTGCAAGATAACCAAACAAAACTTTTAGTGGATTTCTACTTATTTTATTAAATATCATCTCCACCAAACAGGACAAGCTTGCATCTGTTATAGTTTTGGAGAAAAATGTGTTCATTTCATGTATGCGCGAAATGCCTTAAAAATGGCTTTAAAATGGATTTGGAGCATGGAGACGATTATCTCGGGATTGCAAGATAACCAAACAAAACTTTTAGTGAATTTCTACTTATTTTATTAAATATCATCTCCAACAAACAGGACAAGCTTGCATCTGTTATAGTTTTGGAGAAAAATGTGTTCATTTCATTTATGCGCGAAATGCCTTAGAAATGGGTTTTAATAGCATTTGAAGCATGGAGACGATTATCTCGAGATTGCAAGATAACCAAACAAAACTTTTAGTGGATTTCTACTTATTTTATTAAATATCATCTCCACCAAACAGGACAAGCTTGCATCTGTTATAGTTTTGGAGAAAAATGTGTTCATTTCATGTATGCGCGAAATGCCTTAAAAATGGCTTTAAAATGGATTTGGAGCATGGAGACGATTATCTCGGGATTGCAAGATAACCAAACAAAACTTTTAGTGGATTTCTACTTATTTTATTAAATATCATCTCCACCAAACAGGACAAGCTTGCATGTGTTATAGTTTTGGAGAAAAATGTGTTCATTTCATGTATGCGCAAAATGCCTTTGAAATGGCTTTAAAATGGATTTGGAGCATGGAGACGATTATCTCAGGATGGCAATATAAACAAACGAAACTTTTAGTAGATTTCTACTTATTTTATTAAATATTATCTCCACCAAACAGGACAAGCTTGCATCTGTTATAGTTTTGGAGAAAAATGTGTTCATTTCATGTATGCGCGAAATGCCTTAAAAATGGCTTTAAAATGGATTTGGAGCATGGAGACGATTATCTCGGGATTGCAAGATAACCAAACAAAACTTTTAGTGGATTTCTACTTATTTTATTAAATATCATCTCCACCAAACAGGACAAGCTTGCATCTGTTATAGTTTTGGAGAAAAATGTGTTCATTTCATGTATGCGCGAAATGCCTTAAAAATGGCTTTAAAATGGATTTGGAGCATGGAGACGATTATCTCGGGATTGCAAGATAACCAAACAAAACTTTTAGTGGATTTCTACTTATTTTATTAAATATCATCTCCACCAAACAGGACAAGCTTGCATCTGTTATAGTTTTGGAGAAAAATGTGTTCATTTCATGTATGCGCAAAATGCCTTTGAAATGGCTTTAAAATGGATTTGGAGCATGGAGACGATTATCTCAGGATGGCAATATAAACAAACGAAACTTTTAGTAGATTTCTACTTATTTTATTAAATATTATCTCCACCAAACAGGACAAGCTTGCATCTGTTATAGTTTTGGAGAAAAATGTCTTCATTTCATGTATGCGCGAAATGCCTTAAAAATGGCTTTAAAATGGATTTGGAGCATGGAGACGATTATCTCGGGATTGCAAGAAAACCAAACAAAACTTTTAGTGGATTTCTACTTATTTTATTAAATATCATCTCCACCAAACAGAACAAGCTTGCATCTGTTATAGTTTTAAAGAAAAATGTGTTCATTTCATTTATGCGCGAAATGCCTTAGAAATGGGTTTTAAGAGCATGTGAAGCATGGAGACGATTATCTCGAGATTGCAAGATAACCAAACAAAACTTTTAGTGGATTTCTACTTATTTTATTAAATATCATCTCCACCAAACAGGACAAGCTTGCATCTGTTATAGTTTTGGAGAAAAATGTGTTCATTTCATGTATGCGCGAAATGCCTTAAAAATGGCTTTAAAATGGATTTGGAGCATGGAGACGATTATCTCGGGATTGCAAGATAACCAAACAAAACTTTTAGTGGATTTCTACTTATTTTATTAAATATCATCTCCACCAAACAGGACAAGCTTGCATCTGTTATAGTTTTGGAGAAAAATGTGTTCTTTTCATTTATGCGCGAAATGCCTTAGAAATGGGTTTTAATAGCATTTGAAGCATGGAGACGATTATCTCGAGATTGCAAGATAACCAAACAAAACTTTTAGTGGATTAGTGGATTTCTACTTATTTTATTAAATATCATCTCCACCAAACAGGACAAGCTTGCATCTGTTATAGTTTTGGAGAAAAATGTGTTCATTTCATGTATGCGCGAAATGCCTTAAAAATGGCTTTAAAATGGATTTGGAGCATGGAGACGATTATCTCGGGATTGCAAGATAACCAAACAAAACTTTTAGTGGATTTCTACTTATTTTATTAAATATCATCTCCACCAAACAGGACAAGCTTGCATGTGTTATAGTTTTGGAGAAAAATGTGTTCATTTCATGTATGCGCAAAATGCCTTTGAAATGGCTTTAAAATGGATTTGGAGCATGGAGACGATTATCTCAGGATGGCAATATAAACAAACGAAACTTTTAGTAGATTTCTACTTATTTTATTAAATATTATCTCCACCAAACAGGACAAGCTTGCATGTGTTATAGTTTTGGAGAAAAATGTGTTCATTTCATGTATGCGCGAAATGCCTTAAAAATGGCTTTAAAATGGATTTGGAGCATGGAGACGATTATCTCGGGATTGCAAGATAACTAAACAAAACTTTTAGTGGATTTCTACTTATTTTATTAAATATTATCTCCACCAAACAGGACAAGCTTGCATCTGTTATAGTTTTGGAGAAAAATGTGTTCATTTCATGTATGCGCGAAATGCCTTAGAAATGGGTTTTAAGAGCATTTGAAGCATGGAGACGATTATCTCGAGATTGCAAGATAACCAAACAAAACTTTTAGTGGATTTCTACTTATTTTATTAAATATCATCTCCACCAAACAGGACAAGCTTGCATCTGTTAAAGTTTTGGAGAAAAATGTGTTCATTTCATGTATGCGCGAAATGCCTTAAAAATGGCTTTAAAATGGATTTGGAGCATGGAGACGATTATCTCGGGATTGCAATATAACCAAACAAAACTTTTAGTGGATTTCTACTTATTTTATTAAATATCATCTCCACCAAACAGGACAAGCTTGCATCTGTTATAGTTTTGGAGAAAAATGTGTTCATTTTATTTATGCGCGAAATGCCTTAGAAATGGGTTTTAATAGCATTTGAAGCATGGAGACGATTATCTCGAGATTGCAAGATAACCAAACAAAACTTTTAGTGGATTTTTACTTATTTTATTAAATATCATCTCCACCAAACAGGACAAGCCTGCATCTGTTATAGTTTTGGAGAAAAATGTGTTCTTTTCATGTATGCGCGAAATGCCTTAAAAATGGCTTTAAAATGGATTTGGAGCATGGAGACGATTATCTCGGGATTGCAAGATAACCAAACAAAACTTTTAGTGGATTTCTACTTATTTTATTAAATATCATCTCCACCAAACAGGACAAGCTTGCATCTGTTATAGTTTTGGAGAAAAATGTGTTCATTTCATGTATGCGCAAAATGCCTTAAAAATGGCTTTAAAATGGATTTGGAGCATGGAGACGATTATCTCGGGATTGCAAGATAACCAAACAAAACTTTTAGTGGATTTCTACTTATTTTATTAAATATCATCTCCACCAAACAGGACAAGCTTGCATGTGTTATAGTTTTGGAGAAAAATGTGTTCATTTCATGTATGCGCAAAATGCCTTTGAAATGGCTTTAAAATGGATTTGGAGCATGGAGACGATTATCTCAGGATGGCAATATAAACAAACGAAACTTTTAGTAGATTTCTACTTATTTTATTAAATATTATCTCCACCAAACAGGACAAGCTTGCATCTGTTATAGTTTTGGAGAAAAATGTGTTCATTTCATGTATGCGCGAAATGCCTTAAAAATGGCTTTAAAATGGATTTGGAGCATGGAGACGATTATCTCGGGATTGCAAGATAACCAAACAAAACTTTTAGTGGATTTCTACTTATTTTATTAAATATCATCTCCACCAAACAGGACAAGCTTGCATCTGTTATAGTTTTGGAGAAAAATGTGTTCATTTCATGTATGCGCGAAATGCCTTAAAAATGGCTTTAAAATGGATTTGGAGCATGGAGACGATTATCTCGGGATTGCAAGATAACCAAACAAAACTTTTAGTGGATTTCTACTTATTTTATTAAATATCATCTCCACCAAACAGGACAAGCTTGCATCTGTTATAGTTTTGGAGAAAAATGTGTTCATTTCATGTATGCGCGAAATGCCTTAAAAATGGCTTTAAAATGGATTTGGAGCATGGAGACGATTATCTCGGGATTGCAAGATAACCAAACAAAACTTTTAGTGGATTTCTACTTATTTTATTAAATATCATCTCCACCAAACAGGACAAGCTTGCATCTGTTATAGTTTTGGAGAAAAATGTGTTCATTTCATGTATGCGCAAAATGCCTTTGAAATGGCTTTAAAATGGATTTGGAGCATGGAGACGATTATCTCAGGATGGCAATATAAACAAACGAAACTTTTAGTAGATTTCTACTTATTTTATTAAATATTATCTCCACCAAACAGGACAAGCTTGCATCTGTTATAGTTTTGGAGAAAAATGTGTTCATTTCATGTATGCGCGAAATGCCTTAAAAATGGCTTTAAAATGGATTTGGAGCATGGAGACGATTATCTCGGGATTGCAAGATAACCAAACAAAACTTTTAGTGGATTTCTACTTATTTTATTAAATATCATCTCCACCAAACAGGACAAGCTTGCATCTGTTATTGTTTTGGAGAAAAATGTGTTCATTTCATGTATGCGCGAAATGCCTTAAAAATGGCTTTAAAATGGATTTGGAGCATGGAGACGATTATCTCGGGATTGCAAGATAACCAAACAAAACTTTTAGTGGATTTCTACTTATTTTATTAAATATCATCTCCACCAAACAGGACAAGCTTGCATCTGTTATAGTTTTGGAGAAAAATGTGTTCATTTCATGTATGCGCGAAATGCCTTAAAAATGGCTTTAAAATGGATTTGGAGCATGGAGACGATTATCTCGGGATTGCAAGATAACCAAACAAAGCTTTTAGTGGATTTCTACTTATTTTATTAAATATCATCTCCACCAAACAGGACAAGCTTGCATCTGTTATAGTTTTGGAGAAAAATGTGTTCATTTCATTTATGCGCGAAATGCCTTAGAAATGGGTTTTAATAGCATTTGAAGCATGGAGACGATTATCTCGAGATTGCAAGATAACCAAACAAAACTTTTAGTGGATTTCTACTTATTTTATTAAATATCATCTCCACCAAACAGGACAAGCTTGCATCTGTTATAGTTTTGGAGAAAAATGTGTTCATTTCATGTATGCGCGAAATGCCTTAAAAATGGCTTTAAAATGGATTTGGAGCATGGAGACGATTATCTCGGGATTGCAAGATAACCAAACAAAACTTTTAGTGGATTTCTACTTATTTTATTAAATATCATCTCCACCAAACAGGACAAGCTTGCATCTGTTATAGTTTTGGAGAAAAATGTGTTCATTTCATGTATGCGCAAAATGCCTTTGAAATGGCTTTAAAATGGATTTGGAGCATGGAGACGATTATCTCGGGATTGCAAGATAACCAAACAAAACTTTTAGTGGATTTCTACTTATTTTATTAAATATCATCTCCACCAAACAGGACAAGCTTGCATCTGTTATAGTTTTAAAGAAAAATGTGTTCATTTCATTTATGCGCGAAATGCCTTAGAAATGGGTTTTAAGAGCATTTGAAGCATGGAGACGATTATCTCGAGATTGCAAGATAACCAAACAAAACTTTTAGTGGATTTCTACTTATTTTATTAAATATCATCTCCACCAAACAGGACAAGCTTGCATCTGTTATAGTTTTGGAGAAAAATGTGTTCATTTCATGTATGCGCGAAATGCCTTAAAAATGGCTTTAAAATGGATTTGGAGCATGGAGACGATTATCTCGGGATTGCAAGATAACCAAACAAAACTTTTAGTGGATTTCTACTTATTTTATTAAATATCATCTCCACCAAACAGGACAAGCTTGCATCTGTTATAGTTTTGGAGAAAAATGTGTTCTTTTCATTTATGCGCGAAATGCCTTAGAAATGGGTTTTAATAGCATTTGAAGCATGGAGACGATTATCTCGAGATTGCAAGATAACCAAACAAAACTTTTAGTGGATTTCTACTTATTTTATTAAATATCATCTCCACCAAACAGGACAAGCTTGCATCTGTTATAGTTTTGGAGAAAAATGTGTTCATTTCATGTATGCGCAAAATGCCTTTGAAATGGCTTTAAAATGGATTTGGAGCATGGAGACGATTATCTCAGGATGGCAATATAAACAAACGAAACTTTTAGTAGATTTCTACTTATTTTATTAAATATTATCTCCACCAAACAGGACAAGCTTGCATCTGTTATAGTTTTGGAGAAAAATGTGTTCATTTCATGTATGCGCGAAATGCCTTAAAAATGGCTTTAAAATGGATTTGGAGCATGGAGACGATTATCTCGGGATTGCAAGATAACCAAACAAAACTTTTAGTGGATTTCTACTTATTTTATTAAATATCATCTCCACCAAACAGGACAAGCTTGCATCTGTTATAGTTTTAAAGAAAAATGTGTTCATTTCATTTATGCGCGAAATGCCTTAGAAATGGGTTTTAAGAGCATTTGAAGCATGGAGACGATTATCTCGAGATTGCAAGATAACCAAACAAAACTTTTAGTGGATTTCTACTTATTTTATTAAATATCATCTCCACCAAACAGGACAAGCTTGCATCTGTTATAGTTTTGGAGAAAAATGTGTTCATTTCATGTATGCGCGAAATGCCTTAAAAATGGCTTTAAAATGGATTTGGAGCATGGAGACGATTATCTCGGGATTGCAAGATAACCAAACAAAACTTTTAGTGGATTTCTACTTATTTTATTAAATATCATCTCCACCAAACAGGACAAGCTTGCATCTGTTATAGTTTTGGAGAAAAATGTGTTCATTTCATGTATGCGCGAAATGCCTTAAAAATGGCTTTAAAATGGATTTGGAGCATGGAGACGATTATCTCGGGATTGCAAGATAACCAAACAAACCTTTTAGTGGATTTCTACTTATTTTATTAAATATCATCTCCACCAAACAGGACAAGCTTGCATCTGTTATAGTTTTGGAGAAAAATGTGTTCATTTCATGTATGCGCAAAATGCCTTTGAAATGGCTTTAAAATGGATTTGGAGCATGGAGACGATTATCTCAGGATGGCAATATAAACAAACGAAACTTTTAGTAGATTTCTACTTATTTTATTAAATATTATCTCCACCAAACAGGACAAGCTTGCATCTGTTATAGTTTTGGAGAAAAATGTGTTCATTTCATGTATGCGCGAAATGCCTTAAAAATGGCTTTAAAATGGATTTGGAGCATGGAGACGATTATCTCGGGATTGCAAGATAACCAAACAAAACTTTTAGTGGATTTCTACTTATTTTATTAAATATCATCTCCACCAAACAGGACAAGCTTGCATCTGTTATAGTTTTGGAGAAAAATGTGTTCATTTCATGTATGCGCGAAATGCCTTAAAAATGGCTTTAAAATGGATTTGGAGCATGGAGACGATTATCTCGGGATTGCAAGATAACCAAACAAAACTTTTAGTGGATTTCTACTTATTTTATTAAATATTATCTCCACCAAACAGGACAAGCTTGCATCTGTTATAGTTTTGGAGAAAAATGTGTTCATTTCATGTATGCGCGAAATGCCTTAAAAATGGCTTTAAAATGGATTTGGAGCATGGAGACGATTATCTCGGGTTTGCAAGATAACCAAACAAAACTTTTAGTGGATTTCTACTTATTTTATTAAATATCATCTCCACCAAACAGGACAAGCTTGCATCTGTTATAGTTTTGGAGAAAAATGTGTTCATTTCATGCATGCGCGAAATGCCTTAAAAATGGCTTTAAAATGGATTTGGAGCATGGAGACGACTATCTCGGGATTGCAAAATAACCAAACAAAACTTTTAGTGGATTTCTACTTATTTTATTAAATATCATCTCCACCAAACAGGACAAGCTTGCATCTGTTATAGTTTTGGAGAAAAATGTGTTCATTTCATGTATGCGCGAAATGCCTTAAAAATGGCTTTAAAATGGATTTGGAGCATGGAGACGATTATCTCGGGATTGCAAGATAACCAAACAAAACTTTTAGTGGATTTCTACTTATTTTATTAAATTTAATCTCCACCAAACAGGACAAGCTTGCATCTGTTTATAGTTTTGGAGAAAAATGTGTTCATTTCATTTATGCGCGAAATGCCTTAGAAATGGGTTTTAATAACATTTGAAGCATGGAGACGATTATCTCGAGATTGCAAGATAACCAAACAAAACTTTTAGTGGATTTCTACTTATTTTATTAAATATCATCTCCACCAAACAGGACAAGCTTGCATCTGTTATAGTTTTGGAGAAAAATGTGTTCATTTCATGTATGCGCGAAATGCCTTAAAAATGGCTTTAAAATGGATTTGGAGCATGGAGACGATTATCTCGGGATTGCAAGATAACCAAACAAAACTTTTAGTGGATTTCTACTTATTTTATTAAATATCATCTCCACCAAACAGGACAAGCTTGCATCTGTTATAGTTTTGGAGAAAAATGTGTTCATTTCATGTATGCGCGAAATGCCTTAAAAATGGCTTTAAAATGGATTTGGAGCATGGAGACGATTATCTCGGGATTGCAAGATAACCAAACAAAACTTTTAGTGGATTTCTACTTATTTTATTAAATATCATCTCCACCAAACAGGACAAGCTTGCATCTGTTATAGTTTTGGAGAAAAATGTGTTCATTTCATTTATGCGCGAAATGCCTTAGAAATGGGTTTTAATAGCATTTGAAGCAAGGAGACGATTATCTCGAGATTGCAAGATAACCAAACAAAACTTTTAGTGGATTTCTTCTTATTTTATTAAATATCATCTCCACCAAACAGGACAAGCTTGCATCTGTTATAGTTTTGGAGAAAAATGTGTTCATTTCATGTATGCGCGAAATGCCTTAAAAATGGCTTTAAAATGGATTTGGAGCATGGAGACGATTATCTCGGGATTGCAAGATAACCAAACAAAACTTTTAGTGGATTTCTACTTATTTTATTAAATATCATCTCCACCAAACAGGACAAGCTTGCATCTGTTATAGTTTTGGAGAAAAATGTGTTCATTTGATGTATGCGCGAAATGCCTTAAAAATGGCTTTAAAATGGATTTGGAGCATGGAGACGATTATCTCGGGATTGCAAGATAACCAAACAAAACATTTAGTGGATTTCTACTTATTTTATTAAATATCATCTCCACCAAACAGGACAAGCTTGCATCTGTTATAGTTTTGGAGAAAAATGTGTTCATTTCATTTATGCGCGAAATGCCTTAGAAATGGCTTTAAAATGGATTTGGAGCATGGAGACGATTATCTCGGGATTGCAAGATAACCAAACAAAACTTTTAGTGGATTTCTACTTATTTTATTAAATATCATCTCCACCAAACAGGACAAGCTTGCATCTGTTATAGTTTTGGAGAAAAATGTGTTCATTTCATTTATGCGCGAAATGCCTTAGAAATGGGTTTTAATAGCATTTGAAGCATGGAGACGATTATCTCGAGATTGCAAGATAACCAAACAAAACTTTTAGTGGATTTCTACTTATTTTATTAAATATCATCTCCACCAAACAGGACAAGCTTGCATCTGTTATAGTTTTGGAGAAAAATGTGTTCATTTCATGTATGCGCGAAATGCCTTAAAAATGGCTTTAAAATGGATTTGGAGCATGGAGACGATTATCTCGGGATTGCAAGATAACCAAACAAAACTTTTAGTGGATTTCTACTTATTTTATTAAATATCATCTCCACCAAACAGGACAAGCTTGCATCTGTTATAGTTTTGGAGAAAAATGTGTTCATTTCATGTATGCGCGAAATGCCTTAAAAATGGCTTTAAAATGGATTTGGAGCATGGAGACGATTATCTCGGGATTGCAAGATAACCAAACAAAACTTTTAGTGGATTTCTACTTATTTTATTAAATATCATCTCCACCAAACAGGACAAGCTTGCATCTGTTATAGTTTTGGAGAAAAATGTGTTCATTTCATGTATGCGCGAAATGCCTTAAAAATGGCTTTAAAATGGATTTGGAGCATGGAGACGATTATCTCGGGATTGCAAGATAACCAAACAAAACTTTTAGTGGATTTCTACTTATTTTATTAAATATCATCTCCACCAAACAGGACAAGCTTGCATCTGTTATAGTTTTGGAGAAAAATGTGTTCATTTCATGTATGCGCAAAATGCCTTTGAAATGGCTTTAAAATGGATTTGGAGCATGGAGACGATTATCTCAGGATGGCAATATAAACAAACGAAACTTTTAGTAGATTTCTACTTATTTTATTAAATATTATCTCCACCAAACAGGACAAGCTTGCATCTGTTATAGTTTTGGAGAAAAATGTGTTCATTTCATGTATGCGCGAAATGCCTTAAAAATGGCTTTAAAATGGATTTGGAGCATGGAGACGATTATCTCGGGATTGCAAGATAACCAAACAAAACTTTTAGTGGATTTCTACTTATTTTATTAAATATCATCTCCACCAAACAGGACAAGCTTGCATCTGTTATTGTTTTGGAGAAAAATGTGTTCATTTCATGTATGCGCGAAATGCCTTAAAAATGGCTTTAAAATGGATTTGGAGCATGGAGACGATTATCTCGGGATTGCAAGATAACCAAACAAAACTTTTAGTGGATTTCTACTTATTTTATTAAATATCATCTCCACCAAACAGGACAAGCTTGCATCTGTTATAGTTTTGGAGAAAAATGTGTTCATTTCATGTATGCGCGAAATGCCTTAAAAATGGCTTTAAAATGGATTTGGAGCATGGAGACGATTATCTCGGGATTGCAAGATAACCAAACAAAACTTTTAGTGGATTTCTACTTATTTTATTAAATATCATCTCCACCAAACAGGACAAGCTTGCATCTGTTATAGTTTTGGAGAAAAATGTGTTCATTTCATTTATGCGCGAAATGCCTTAGAAATGGGTTTTAATAGCATTTGAAGCAAGGAGACGATTATCTCGAGATTGCAAGATAACCAAACAAAACTTTTAGTGGATTTCTTCTTATTTTATTAAATATCATCTCCACCAAACAGGACAAGCTTGCATCTGTTATAGTTTTGGAGAAAAATGTGTTCATTTCATGTATGCGCGAAATGTCTTAAAAATGGCTTTAAAATGGATTTGGAGCATGGAGACGATTATCTCGGGATTGCAAGATAACCAAACAAAACTTTTAGTGGATTTCTACTTATTTTAATAAATATCATCTCCACCAAACAGGACAAGCTTGCATGTGTTATAGTTTTGGAGAAAAATGTGTTCATTTCATGTATGCGCAAAATGCCTTTGAAATGGCTTTAAAATGGATTTGGAGCATGGAGACGATTATCTCAGGATGGCAATATAAACAAACGAAACTTTTAGTAGATTTCTACTTATTTTATTAAATATTATCTCCACCAAACAGGACAAGCTTGCATCTGTTATAGTTTTGGAGAAAAATGTGTTCATTTCATGTATGCGCGAAATGCCTTAAAAATGGCTTTAAAATGGATTTGGAGCATGGAGACGATTATCTCGGGATTGCAAGATAACCAAACAAAACTTTTAGTGGATTTCTACTTATTTTATTAAATATCATCTCCACCAAACAGGACAAGCTTGCATCTGTTATAGTTTTGGAGAAAAATGTGTTCATTTCATGTATGCGCGAAATGCCTTAAAAACGGCTTTAAAATGGATTTGGAGCATGGAGACGATTATCTCGGGATTGCAAGATAACCAAACAAAACTTTTAGTGGATTTCTACTTATTTTATTAAATATCATCTCCACCAAACAGGACAAGCTTGCATCTGTTATAGTTTTGGAGAAAAATGTGTTCATTTCATGTATGCGCAAAATGCCTTTGAAATGGCTTTAAAATGGATTTGGAGCATGGAGACGATTATCTCAGGATGGCAATATAAACAAACGAAACTTTTAGTAGATTTCTACTTATTTTATTAAATATTATCTCCACCAAACAGGACAAGCTTGCATCTGTTATAGTTTTGGAGAAAAATGTGTTAATTTCATGTATGCGCAAAATGCCTTTGAAATGGCTTTAAAATGGATTTGGAGCATGGAGACGATTATCTCGGGATTGCAAGAAAACCAAACAAAACTTTTAGTGGATTTCTACTTATTTTATTAAATATCATCTCCACCAAACAGGACAAGCTTGCATCTGTTATAGTTTTAAAGAAAAATGTGTTCATTTCATTTATGCGCGAAATGCCTTAGAAATGGGTTTTAAGAGCATTTGAAGCATGGAGACGATTATCTCGAGATTGCAAGATAACCAAACAAAACTTTTAGTGGATTTCTACTTATTTTATTAAATATCATCTCCACCAAACAGGACAAGCTTGCATCTGTTATAGTTTTGGAGAAAAATGTGTTCATTTCATGTATGCGCGAAATGCCTTAAAAATGGCTTTAAAATGGATTTGGAGCATGGAGACGATTATCTCGGGATTGCAAGATAACCAAACAAAACTTTTAGTGGATTTCTACTTATTTTATTAAATATCATCTCCACCAAACAGGACAAGCTTGCATCTGTTATAGTTTTGGAGAAAAATGTGTTCTTTTCATTTATGCGCGAAATGCCTTAGAAATGGGTTTTAATAGCATTTGAAGCATGGAGACGATTATCTCGAGATTGCAAGATAACCAAACAAAACTTTTAGTGGATTTCTACTTATTTTATTAAATATCATCTCCACCAAACAGGACAAGCTTGCATCTGTTATAGTTTTGGAGAAAAATGTGTTCATTTCATGTATGCGCGAAATGCCTTAAAAATGGCTTTAAAATGGATTTGGAGCATGGAGACGATTATCTCGGGATTGCAAGATAACCAAACAAAACTTTTAGTGGATTTCTACTTATTTTATTAAATATCATCTCCACCAAACAGGACAAGCTTGCATCTGTTATAGTTTTGGAGAAAAATGTGTTCATTTCATGTATGCGCGAAATGCCTTAAAAATGGCTTTAAAATGGATTTGGAGCATGGAGACGATTATCTCGGGATTGCAAGATAACCAAACAAAACTTTTAGTGGATTTCTACTTATTTTATTAAATATCATCTCCACCAAACAGGACAAGCTTGCATCTGTTATAGTTTTGGAGAAAAATGTGTTCATTTCATGTATGCGCAAAATGCCTTTGAAATGGCTTTAAAAAGGATTTGGAGCATGGAGACGATTATCTCAGGATGGCAATATAAACAAACGAAACTTTTAGTAGATTTCTACTTATTTTATTAAATATTATCTCCACCAAACAGGACAAGCTTGCATCTGTTATAGTTTTGGAGAAAAATGTGTTCATTTCATGTATGCGCGAAATGCCTTAAAAATGGCTTTAAAATGGATTTGGAGCATGGAGACGATTATCTCGGGATTGCAAGATAACCAAACAAAACTTTTAGTGGATTTCTACTTATTTTATTAAATATCATCTCCACCAAACAGGACAAGCTTGCATCTGTTATAGTTTTAAAGAAAAATGTGTTCATTTCATTTATGCGCGAAATGCCTTAGAAATGGGTTTTAAGAGCATTTGAAGCATGGAGACGATTATCTCGAGATTGCAAGATAACCAAACAAAACTTTTAGTGGATTTCTACTTATTTTATTAAATATCATCTCCACCAAACAGGACAAGCTTGCATCTGTTAAAGTTTTGGAGAAAAATGTGTTCATTTCATGTATGCGCGAAATGCCTTAAAAATGGCTTTAAAATGGATTTGGAGCATGGAGACGATTATCTCGGGATTGCAAGATAACCAAACAAAACTTTTAGTGGATTTCTACTTATTTTATTAAATATCTCCACCAAACAGGACAAGCTTGCATCTGTTATAGTTTTGGAGAAAAATGTGTTAATTTCATTTATGCGCGAAATGCTTTAGAAATGGGTTTTAATAGCATTTGAAGCATGGAGACGATTATCTCGAGATTGCAAGATAACCAAACAAAACTTTTAGTGGATTTTTACTTATTTTATTAAATATCATCTCCACCAAACAGGACAAGCCTGCATCTGTTATAGTTTTGGAGAAAAATGTGTTCATTTCATGTATGCGCGAAATGCCTTAAAAATGGCTTTAAAATGGATTTGGAGCATGGAGACGATTATCTCGGGATTGCAAGATAACCAAACAAAACTTTTAGTGGATTTCTACTTATTTTATTAAATATCATCTCCACCAAACAGGACAAGCTTGCATCTGTTATAGTTTTGGAGAAAAATGTGTTCATTTCATGTATGCGCGAAATGCCTTAAAAATGGCTTTAAAATGGATTTGGAGCATGGAGACGATTATCTCGGGATTGCAAGATAACCAAACAAAACTTTTAGTGGATTTCTACTTATTTTATTAAATATCATCTCCACCAAACAGGACAAGCTTGCATCTGTTATAGTTTTGGAGAAAAATGTGTTCATTTCATGTATGCGCGAAATGCCTTAAAAATGGCTTTAAAATGGATTTGGAGCATGGAGACGATTATCTCGGGATTGCAAGATAACCAAACAAAACTTTTAGTGGATTTCTACTTATTTTATTAAATATCATCTCCACCAAACAGGACAAGCTTGCATCTGTTATAGTTTTGGAGAAAAATGTGTTCATTTCATGTATGCGCAAAATGCCTTTGAAATGGCTTTAAAATGGATTTGGAGCATGGAGACGATTATCTCAGGATGGCAATATAAACAAACGAAACTTTTAGTAGATTTCTACTTATTTTATTAAATATTATCTCCACCAAACAGGACAAGCTTGCATCTGTTATAGTTTTGGAGAAAAATGTGTTCATTTCATGTATGCGCGAAATGCCTTAAAAATGGCTTTAAAATGGATTTGGAGCATGGAGACGATTATCTCGGGATTGCAAGATAACCAAACAAAACTTTTAGTGGATTTCTACTTATTTTATTAAATATCATCTCCACCAAACAGGACAAGCTTGCATCTGTTATAGTTTTAAAGAAAAATGTGTTCATTTCATTTATGCGCGAAATGCCTTAGAAATGGGTTTTAAGAGCATTTGAAGCATGGAGACGATTATCTCGAGATTGCAAGATAACCAAACAAAACTTTTAGTGGATTTCTACTTATTTTATTAAATATCATCTCCACCAAACAGGACAAGCTTGCATCTGTTATAGTTTTGGAGAAAAATGTGTTCATTTCATGTATGCGCAAAATGCCTTTGAAATGGCTTTAAAATGGATTTGGAGCATGGAGACGATTATCTCAGGATGGCAATATAAACAAACGAAACTTTTAGTAGATTTCTACTTATTTTATTAAATATTATCTCCACCAAACAGGACAAGCTTGCATCTGTTATAGTTTTGGAGAAAAATGTGTTCATTTCATGTATGCGCGAAATGCCTTAAAAATGGCTTTAAAATGGATTTGGAGCATGGAGACGATTATCTCGGGATTGCAAGATAACCAAACAAAACTTTTAGTGGATTTCTACTTATTTTATTAAATATCATCTCCACCAAACAGGACAAGCTTGCATCTGTTATAGTTTTGGAGAAAAATGTGTTCATTTCATGTATGCGCGAAATGCCTTAAAAATGGCTTTAAAATGGATTTGGAGCATGGAGACGATTATCTCGGGATTGCAAGATAACCAAACAAAACTTTTAGTGGATTTCTACTTATTTTATTAAATATTATCTCCACCAAACAGGACAAGCTTGCATCTGTTATAGTTTTGGAGAAAAATGTGTTCATTTCATGTATGCGCGAAATGCCTTA
Organism: Anomaloglossus baeobatrachus; assembly: GCF_048569485.1. Lineage (NCBI taxonomy): Eukaryota > Metazoa > Chordata > Amphibia > Anura > Aromobatidae > Anomaloglossus > Anomaloglossus baeobatrachus. The sequence goes on from NW_027442888.1 coordinate 53,864, forward strand.
AAAATGGCTTTAAAATGGATTTGGAGCATGGAGACGATTATCTCGGGATTGCAAGATAACCAAACAAAACTTTTAGTGGATTTCTACTTATTTTATTAAATATAATCTCCACCAAACAGGACAAGCTTGCATCTGTTATAGTTTTGGAGAAAAATGTGTTCATTTCATGCATGCGCGAAATGCCTTAAAAATGGCTTTAAAATGGATTTGGAGCATGGAGACGATTATCTCGGGATTGCAAAATAACCAAACAAAACTTTTAGTGGATTTCTACTTATTTTATTAAATATCATCTCCACCAAACAGGACAAGCTTGCATCTGTTATAGTTTTGGAGAAAAATGTGTTCATTTCATGTATGCGCAAAATGCCTTTGAAATGGCTTTAAAATGGATTTGGAGCATGGAGACGATTATCTCAGGATGGCAAAATAACGAAACAAAACTTTTAGTGGATTTCTACTTATTTTATTAAATATCATCTCCACCAAACAGGACAAGCTTGCATCTGTTATAGTTTTGGAGAAAAATGTGTTCATTTCATGTATGCGCGAAATGCCTTAAAAATGGCTTTAAAATGGATTTGGAGCATGGAGACGATTATCTCGGGATTGCAAGATAACCAAACAAAACTTTTAGTGGATTTCTACTTATTTTATTAAATTTAATCTCCACCAAACAGGACAAGCTTGCATCTGTTATAGTTTTGGAGAAAAATGTGTTCATTTCATTTATGCGCGAAATGCCTTAGAAATGGGTTTTAATAGCATTTGAAGCATGGAGACGATTATCTCGAGATTGCAAGATAACCAAACAAAACTTTTAGTGGATTTCTACTTATTTTATTAAATATCATCTCCACCAAACAGGACAAGCTTGCATCTGTTATAGTTTTGGAGAAAAATGTGTTCATTTCATGTATGCGCGAAATGCCTTAAAAATGGCTTTAAAATGGATTTGGAGCATGGAGACGATTATCTCGGGATTGCAAGATAACCAAACAAAACTTTTAGTGGATTTCTACTTATTTTATTAAATATCATCTCCACCAAACAGGACAAGCCTGCATCTGTTATAGTTTTGGAGAAAAATGTGTTCATTTCATGTATGCGCGAAATGCCTTAAAAATGGCTTTAAAATGGATTTGGAGCATGGAGACGATTATCTCGGGATTGCAAGATAACCAAACAAAACATTTAGTGGATTTCTACTTATTTTATTAAATATCATCTCCACCAAACAGGACAAGCTTGCATCTGTTATAGTTTTGGAGAAAAATGTGTTCATTTCATTTATGCGCGAAATGCCTTAGAAATGGCTTTAAAATGGATTTGGAGCATGGAGACGATTATCTCGGGATTGCAAGATAACCAAACAAAACTTTTAGTGGATTTCTACTTATTTTATTAAATATCATCTCCACCAAACAGGACAAGCTTGCATCTGTTATAGTTTTGGAGAAAAATGTGTTCATTTCATTTATGCGCGAAATGCCTTAGAAATGGGTTTTAATAGCATTTGAAGCATGGAGACGATTATCTCGAGATTGCAAGATAACCAAACAAAACTTTTAGTGGATTTCTACTTATTTTATTAAATATCATCTCCACCAAACAGGACAAGCATGCATCTGTTATAGTTTTGGAGAAAAATGTGTTCATTTCATGTATGCGCGAAATGCTTTAAAAATGGCTTTAAAATGGATTTGGAGCATGGAGACGATTATCTCGGGATTGCAAGATAACCAAACAAAACTTTTAGTGGATTTCTACTTATTTTATTAAATATCATCTCCACCAAACAGGACAAGCTTGCATCTGTTATAGTTTTGGAGAAAAATGTGTTCATTTCATGTATGCGCGAAATGCCTTAAAAATGGCTTTAAAATGGATTTGGAGCATGGAGACGATTATCTCGGGATTGCAAGATAACCAAACAAAACTTTTAGTGGATTTCTACTTATTTTATTAAATATCATCTCCACCAAACAGGACAAGCTTGCATCTGTTATAGTTTTGGAGAAAAATGTGTTCATTTCATGTATGCGCGAAATGCTTTAAAAATGGCTTTAAAATGGATTTGGAGCATGGAGACGATTATCTCGGGATTGCAAGATAACCAAACAAAACTTTTAGTGGATTTCTACTTATTTTATTAAATATCATCTCCACCAAACAGGACAAGCTTGCATCTGTTATAGTTTTGGAGAAAAATGTGTTCATTTCATGTATGCGCGAAATGCCTTAAAAATGGCTTTAAAATGGATTTGGAGCATGGAGACGATTATCTCGGGATTGCAAGATAACCAAACAAAACTTTTAGTGGATTTCTACTTATTTTATTAAATATCATCTCCACCAAACAGGACAAGCTTGCATCTGTTATAGTTTTGGAGAAAAATGTGTTCATTTCATGTATGCGCGAAATGCCTTAAAAATGGCTTTAAAATGGATTTGGAGCATGGAGACGATTATCTCGGGATTGCAAGATAACCAAACAAAACTTTTAGTGGATTTCTACTTATTTTATTAAATATCATCTCCACCAAACAGGACAAGCTTGCATCTGTTATAGTTTTGGAGAAAAATGTGTTCATTTCATGTATGCGTGAAATGCCTTAAAAATGGCTTTAAAATGGATTTGGAGCATGGAGACGATTATCTGGGGATTGCAAGATAACCAAACAAAACTTTTAGTGGATTTCTACTTATTTTATTAAATATCATCTCCACCAAACAGGACAAGCTTGCATCTGTTATAGTTTTGGAGAAAAATGTGTTCATTTCATGTATGCGCGAAATGCCTTAAAAATGGCTTTAAAATGGATTTGGAGCATGGAGACGATTATCTCGGGATTGCAAGATAACCAAACAAAACTTTTAGTGGATTTCTACTTATTTTATTAAATATCATCTCCACCAAACAGGACAAGCTTGCATCTGTTATAGTTTTGGAGAAAAATGTGTTCATTTCATGTATGCGCGAAATGCCTTAAAAATGGCTTTAAAATGGATTTGGAGCATGGAGACGATTATCTCGGGATTGCAAGATAACCAAACAAAACTTTTAGTGGATTTCTACTTATTTTATTAAATATCATCTCTACCAAACAGGACAAGCTTGCATCTGTTATAGTTTTGGAGAAAAATGTGTTCATTTCATGTATGCGCGAAATGCCTTAAAAATGGCTTTAAAATGGATTTGGAGCATGGAGACGATTATCTCGGGATTGCAAGATAACCAAACAAAACTTTTAGTGGATTTCTACTTATTTTATTAAATATCATCTCCACCAAACAGGACAAGCTTGCATCTGTTATAGTTTTGGAAAAAAATGTGTTCATTTCATGTATGCGCGAAATGCCTTAAAAATGGCTTTAAAATGGATTTGGAGCATGGAGACGATTATCTCGGGATTGCAAGATAACCAAACAAAACTTTTAGTGGATTTCTACTTATTTTATTAAATATCATCTCCACCAAACAGGACAAGCTTGCATCTGTTATAGTTTTGGAGAAAAATGTGTTCATTTCATGTATGCGCGAAATGCCTTAAAAATGGCTTTAAAATGGATTTGGAGCATGGAGACGATTATCTCGGGATTGCAAGATAACCAAACAAAACTTTTAGTGGATTTCTACTTATTTTATTAAATATCATCTCCACCAAACAGGACAAGCTTGCATCTGTTATAGTTTTGGAGAAAAATGTGTTCATTTCATGTATGCGCGAAATGCCTTAAAAATGGCTTTAAAATGGATTTGGAGCATGGAGACGATTATCTCGGGATTGCAAGATAACCAAACAAAACTTTTAGTGGATTTCTACTTATTTTATTAAATATCATCTCCACCAAACAGGACAAGCTTGCATCTGTTATAGTTTTGGAGAAAAATGTGTTCATTTCATGTATGCGCGAAATGCCTTAAAAATGGCTTTAAAATGGATTTGGAGCATGGAGACGATTATCTCGGGATTGCAAGATAACCAAACAAAACTTTTAGTGGATTTCTACTTATTTTATTAAATATCATCTCCACCAAACAGGACAAGCTTGCATCTGTTATAGTTTTGGAGAAAAATGTGTTCATTTCATGTATGCGCGAAATGCCTTAAAAATGGCTTTAAAATGGATTTGGAGCATGGAGACGATTATCTCGGGATTGCAAGATAACCAAACAAAACTTTTAGTGGATTTCTACTTATTTTATTAAATATCATCTCCACCAAACAGGACAAGCTTGCATCTGTTATAGTTTTGGAGAAAAATGTGTTCATTTCATGTATGCGCGAAATGCCTTAAAAATGGCTTTAAAATGGATTTGGAGCATGGAGACGATTATCTCGGGATTGCAAGATAACCAAACAAAACTTTTAGTGGATTTCTACTTATTTTATTAAATATCATCTCCACCAAACAGGACAAGCTTGCATCTGTTATAGTTTTGGAGAAAAATGTGTTCATTTCATGTATGCGCGAAATGCCTTAAAAATGGCTTTAAAATGGATTTGGAGCATGGAGACGATTATCTCGGGATTGCAAGATAACCAAACAAAACTTTTAGTGGATTTCTACTTATTTTATTAAATATCATCTCCACCAAACAGGACAAGCTTGCATCTGTTATAGTTTTGGAGAAAAATGTGTTCATTTCATGTATGCGCGAAATGCCTTAAAAATGGCTTTAAAATGGATTTGGAGCATGGAGACGATTATCTCGGGATTGCAAGATAACCAAACAAAACTTTTAGTGGATTTCTACTTATTTTATTAAATATCATCTCCACCAAACAGGACAAGCTTGCATCTGTTATAGTTTTAAAGAAAAATGTGTTCATTTCATTTATGCGCGAAATGCCTTAGAAATGGGTTTTAAGAGCATTTGAAGCATGGAGACGATTATCTCGAGATTGCAAGATAACCAAACAAAACTTTTAGTGGATTTCTACTTATTTTATTAAATATCATCTCCACCAAACAGGACAAGCTTGCATCTGTTAAAGTTTTGGAGAAAAATGTGTTCATTTCATGTATGCGCGAAATGCCTTAAAAATGGCTTTAAAATGGATTTGGAGCATGGAGACGATTATCTCGGGATTGCAAGATAACCAAACAAAACTTTTAGTGGATTTCTACTTATTTTATTAAATATCTCCACCAAACAGGACAAGCTTGCATCTGTTATAGTTTTGGAGAAAAATGTGTTAATTTCATTTATGCGCGAAATGCTTTAGAAATGGGTTTTAATAGCATTTGAAGCATGGAGACGATTATCTCGAGATTGCAAGATAACCAAACAAAACTTTTAGTGGATTTTTACTTATTTTATTAAATATCATCTCCACCAAACAGGACAAGCCTGCATCTGTTATAGTTTTGGAGAAAAATGTGTTCATTTCATGTATGCGCGAAATGCCTTAAAAATGGCTTTAAAATGGATTTGGAGCATGGAGACGATTATCTCGGGATTGCAAGATAACCAAACAAAACTTTTAGTGGATTTCTACTTATTTTATTAAATATCATCTCCACCAAACAGGACAAGCTTGCATCTGTTATAGTTTTGGAGAAAAATGTGTTCATTTCATGTATGCGCGAAATGCCTTAAAAATGGCTTTAAAATGGATTTGGAGCATGGAGACGATTATCTCGGGATTGCAAGATAACCAAACAAAACTTTTAGTGGATTTCTACTTATTTTATTAAATATCATCTCCACCAAACAGGACAAGCTTGCATCTGTTATAGTTTTGGAGAAAAATGTGTTCATTTCATGTATGCGCGAAATGCCTTAAAAATGGCTTTAAAATGGATTTGGAGCATGGAGACGATTATCTCGGGATTGCAAGATAACCAAACAAAACTTTTAGTGGATTTCTACTTATTTTATTAAATATCATCTCCACCAAACAGGACAAGCTTGCATCTGTTATAGTTTTGGAGAAAAATGTGTTCATTTCATGTATGCGCAAAATGCCTTTGAAATGGCTTTAAAATGGATTTGGAGCATGGAGACGATTATCTCAGGATGGCAATATAAACAAACGAAACTTTTAGTAGATTTCTACTTATTTTATTAAATATTATCTCCACCAAACAGGACAAGCTTGCATCTGTTATAGTTTTGGAGAAAAATGTGTTCATTTCATGTATGCGCGAAATGCCTTAAAAATGGCTTTAAAATGGATTTGGAGCATGGAGACGATTATCTCGGGATTGCAAGATAACCAAACAAAACTTTTAGTGGATTTCTACTTATTTTATTAAATATCATCTCCACCAAACAGGACAAGCTTGCATCTGTTATAGTTTTAAAGAAAAATGTGTTCATTTCATTTATGCGCGAAATGCCTTAGAAATGGGTTTTAAGAGCATTTGAAGCATGGAGACGATTATCTCGAGATTGCAAGATAACCAAACAAAACTTTTAGTGGATTTCTACTTATTTTATTAAATATCATCTCCACCAAACAGGACAAGCTTGCATCTGTTATAGTTTTGGAGAAAAATGTGTTCATTTCATGTATGCGCAAAATGCCTTTGAAATGGCTTTAAAATGGATTTGGAGCATGGAGACGATTATCTCAGGATGGCAATATAAACAAACGAAACTTTTAGTAGATTTCTACTTATTTTATTAAATATTATCTCCACCAAACAGGACAAGCTTGCATCTGTTATAGTTTTGGAGAAAAATGTGTTCATTTCATGTATGCGCGAAATGCCTTAAAAATGGCTTTAAAATGGATTTGGAGCATGGAGACGATTATCTCGGGATTGCAAGATAACCAAACAAAACTTTTAGTGGATTTCTACTTATTTTATTAAATATCATCTCCACCAAACAGGACAAGCTTGCATCTGTTATAGTTTTGGAGAAAAATGTGTTCATTTCATGTATGCGCGAAATGCCTTAAAAATGGCTTTAAAATGGATTTGGAGCATGGAGACGATTATCTCGGGATTGCAAGATAACCAAACAAAACTTTTAGTGGATTTCTACTTATTTTATTAAATATTATCTCCACCAAACAGGACAAGCTTGCATCTGTTATAGTTTTGGAGAAAAATGTGTTCATTTCATGTATGCGCGAAATGCCTTAAAAATGGCTTTAAAATGGATTTGGAGCATGGAGACGATTATCTCGGGATTGCAAGATAACCAAACAAAACTTTTAGTGGATTTCTACTTATTTTATTAAATATAATCTCCACCAAACAGGACAAGCTTGCATCTGTTATAGTTTTGGAGAAAAATGTGTTCATTTCATGCATGCGCGAAATGCCTTAAAAATGGCTTTAAAATGGATTTGGAGCATGGAGACGATTATCTCGGGATTGCAAAATAACCAAACAAAACTTTTAGTGGATTTCTACTTATTTTATTAAATATCATCTCCACCAAACAGGACAAGCTTGCATCTGTTATAGTTTTGGAGAAAAATGTGTTCATTTCATGTATGCGCAAAATGCCTTTGAAATGGCTTTAAAATGGATTTGGAGCATGGAGACGATTATCTCAGGATGGCAAAATAACGAAACAAAACTTTTAGTGGATTTCTACTTATTTTATTAAATATCATCTCCACCAAACAGGACAAGCTTGCATCTGTTATAGTTTTGGAGAAAAATGTGTTCATTTCATGTATGCGCGAAATGCCTTAAAAATGGCTTTAAAATGGATTTGGAGCATGGAGACGATTATCTCGGGATTGCAAGATAACCAAACAAAACTTTTAGTGGATTTCTACTTATTTTATTAAATTTAATCTCCACCAAACAGGACAAGCTTGCATCTGTTATAGTTTTGGAGAAAAATGTGTTCATTTCATTTATGCGCGAAATGCCTTAGAAATGGGTTTTAATAGCATTTGAAGCATGGAGACGATTATCTCGAGATTGCAAGATAACCAAACAAAACTTTTAGTGGATTTCTACTTATTTTATTAAATATCATCTCCACCAAACAGGACAAGCTTGCATCTGTTATAGTTTTGGAGAAAAATGTGTTCATTTCATGTATGCGCGAAATGCCTTAAAAATGGCTTTAAAATGGATTTGGAGCATGGAGACGATTATCTCGGGATTGCAAGATAACCAAACAAAACTTTTAGTGGATTTCTACTTATTTTATTAAATTTAATCTCCACCAAACAGGACAAGCTTGCATCTGTTATAGTTTTGGAGAAAAATGTGTTCATTTCATTTATGCGCGAAATGCCTTAGAAATGGGTTTTAATAGCATTTGAAGCATGGAGACGATTATCTCGAGATTGCAAGATAACCAAACAAAACTTTTAGTGGATTTCTACTTATTTTATTAAATATCATCTCCACCAAACAGGACAAGCTTGCATCTGTTATAGTTTTGGAGAAAAATGTGTTCATTTCATGTATGCGCGAAATGCCTTAAAAATGGCTTTAAAATGGATTTGGAGCATGGAGACGATTATCTCGGGATTGCAAGATAACCAAACAAAACTTTTAGTGGATTTCTACTTATTTTATTAAATATCATCTCCACCAAACAGGACAAGCTTGCATCTGTTATAGTTTTGGAGAAAAATGTGTTCATTTCATGTATGCGCGAAATGCCTTAAAAATGGCTTTAAAATGGATTTGGAGCATGGAGACGATTATCTCGGGATTGCAAGATAACCAAACAAAACTTTTAGTGGATTTCTACTTATTTTATTAAATATCATCTCCACCAAACAGGACAAGCTTGCATCTGTTATAGTTTTGGAGAAAAATGTGTTCATTTCATGTATGCGCGAAATGCCTTAAAAATGGCTTTAAAATGGATTTGGAGCATGGAGACGATTATCTCGGGATTGCAAGATAACCAAACAAAACTTTTAGTGGATTTCTACTTATTTTATTAAATATCATCTCCACCAAACAGGACAAGCTTGCATCTGTTATAGTTTTGGAGAAAAATGTGTTCATTTCATGTATGCGCAAAATGCCTTTGAAATGGCTTTAAAATGGATTTGGAGCATGGAGACGATTATCTCAGGATGGCAATATAAACAAACGAAACTTTTAGTAGATTTCTACTTATTTTATTAAATATTATCTCCACCAAACAGGACAAGCTTGCATCTGTTATAGTTTTGGAGAAAAATGTGTTCATTTCATGTATGCGCGAAATGCCTTAAAAATGGCTTTAAAATGGATTTGGAGCATGGAGACGATTATCTCGGGATTGCAAGATAACCAAACAAAACTTTTAGTGGATTTCTACTTATTTTATTAAATATCATCTCCACCAAACAGGACAAGCTTGCATCTGTTATAGTTTTAAAGAAAAATGTGTTCATTTCATTTATGCGCGAAATGCCTTAGAAATGGGTTTTAAGAGCATTTGAAGCATGGAGACGATTATCTCGAGATTGCAAGATAACCAAACAAAACTTTTAGTGGATTTCTACTTATTTTATTAAATATCATCTCCACCAAACAGGACAAGCTTGCATCTGTTATAGTTTTGGAGAAAAATGTGTTCATTTCATGTATGCGCAAAATGCCTTTGAAATGGCTTTAAAATGGATTTGGAGCATGGAGACGATTATCTCAGGATGGCAATATAAACAAACGAAACTTTTAGTAGATTTCTACTTATTTTATTAAATATTATCTCCACCAAACAGGACAAGCTTGCATCTGTTATAGTTTTGGAGAAAAATGTGTTCATTTCATGTATGCGCGAAATGCCTTAAAAATGGCTTTAAAATGGATTTGGAGCATGGAGACGATTATCTCGGGATTGCAAGATAACCAAACAAAACTTTTAGTGGATTTCTACTTATTTTATTAAATATCATCTCCACCAAACAGGACAAGCTTGCATCTGTTATAGTTTTGGAGAAAAATGTGTTCATTTCATGTATGCGCGAAATGCCTTAAAAATGGCTTTAAAATGGATTTGGAGCATGGAGACGATTATCTCGGGATTGCAAGATAACCAAACAAAACTTTTAGTGGATTTCTACTTATTTTATTAAATATTATCTCCACCAAACAGGACAAGCTTGCATCTGTTATAGTTTTGGAGAAAAATGTGTTCATTTCATGTATGCGCGAAATGCCTTAAAAATGGCTTTAAAATGGATTTGGAGCATGGAGACGATTATCTCGGGATTGCAAGATAACCAAACAAAACTTTTAGTGGATTTCTACTTATTTTATTAAATATAATCTCCACCAAACAGGACAAGCTTGCATCTGTTATAGTTTTGGAGAAAAATGTGTTCATTTCATGCATGCGCGAAATGCCTTAAAAATGGCTTTAAAATGGATTTGGAGCATGGAGACGATTATCTCGGGATTGCAAAATAACCAAACAAAACTTTTAGTGGATTTCTACTTATTTTATTAAATATCATCTCCACCAAACAGGACAAGCTTGCATCTGTTATAGTTTTGGAGAAAAATGTGTTCATTTCATGTATGCGCAAAATGCCTTTGAAATGGCTTTAAAATGGATTTGGAGCATGGAGACGATTATCTCAGGATGGCAAAATAACGAAACAAAACTTTTAGTGGATTTCTACTTATTTTATTAAATATCATCTCCACCAAACAGGACAAGCTTGCATCTGTTATAGTTTTGGAGAAAAATGTGTTCATTTCATGTATGCGCGAAATGCCTTAAAAATGGCTTTAAAATGGATTTGGAGCATGGAGACGATTATCTCGGGATTGCAAGATAACCAAACAAAACTTTTAGTGGATTTCTACTTATTTTATTAAATTTAATCTCCACCAAACAGGACAAGCTTGCATCTGTTATAGTTTTGGAGAAAAATGTGTTCATTTCATTTATGCGCGAAATGCCTTAGAAATGGGTTTTAATAGCATTTGAAGCATGGAGACGATTATCTCGAGATTGCAAGATAACCAAACAAAACTTTTAGTGGATTTCTACTTATTTTATTAAATATCATCTCCACCAAACAGGACAAGCTTGCATCTGTTATAGTTTTGGAGAAAAATGTGTTCATTTCATGTATGCGCGAAATGCCTTAAAAATGGCTTTAAAATGGATTTGGAGCATGGAGACGATTATCTCGGGATTGCAAGATAACCAAACAAAACTTTTAGTGGATTTCTACTTATTTTATTAAATATCATCTCCACCAAACAGGACAAGCCTGCATCTGTTATAGTTTTGGAGAAAAATGTGTTCATTTCATGTATGCGCGAAATGCCTTAAAAATGGCTTTAAAATGGATTTGGAGCATGGAGACGATTATCTCGGGATTGCAAGATAACCAAACAAAACATTTAGTGGATTTCTACTTATTTTATTAAATATCATCTCCACCAAACAGGACAAGCTTGCATCTGTTATAGTTTTGGAGAAAAATGTGTTCATTTCATTTATGCGCGAAATGCCTTAGAAATGGCTTTAAAATGGATTTGGAGCATGGAGACGATTATCTCGGGATTGCAAGATAACCAAACAAAACTTTTAGTGGATTTCTACTTATTTTATTAAATATCATCTCCACCAAACAGGACAAGCTTGCATCTGTTATAGTTTTGGAGAAAAATGTGTTCATTTCATTTATGCGCGAAATGCCTTAGAAATGGGTTTTAATAGCATTTGAAGCATGGAGACGATTATCTCGAGATTGCAAGATAACCAAACAAAACTTTTAGTGGATTTCTACTTATTTTATTAAATATCATCTCCACCAAACAGGACAAGCATGCATCTGTTATAGTTTTGGAGAAAAATGTGTTCATTTCATGTATGCGCGAAATGCTTTAAAAATGGCTTTAAAATGGATTTGGAGCATGGAGACGATTATCTCGGGATTGCAAGATAACCAAACAAAACTTTTAGTGGATTTCTACTTATTTTATTAAATATCATCTCCACCAAACAGGACAAGCTTGCATCTGTTATAGTTTTGGAGAAAAATGTGTTCATTTCATGTATGCGCGAAATGCCTTAAAAATGGCTTTAAAATGGATTTGGAGCATGGAGACGATTATCTCGGGATTGCAAGATAACCAAACAAAACTTTTAGTGGATTTCTACTTATTTTATTAAATATCATCTCCACCAAACAGGACAAGCTTGCATCTGTTATAGTTTTGGAGAAAAATGTGTTCATTTCATGTATGCGCGAAATGCTTTAAAAATGGCTTTAAAATGGATTTGGAGCATGGAGACGATTATCTCGGGATTGCAAGATAACCAAACAAAACTTTTAGTGGATTTCTACTTATTTTATTAAATATCATCTCCACCAAACAGGACAAGCTTGCATCTGTTATAGTTTTGGAGAAAAATGTGTTCATTTCATGTATGCGCGAAATGCCTTAAAAATGGCTTTAAAATGGATTTGGAGCATGGAGACGATTATCTCGGGATTGCAAGATAACCAAACAAAACTTTTAGTGGATTTCTACTTATTTTATTAAATATCATCTCCACCAAACAGGACAAGCTTGCATCTGTTATAGTTTTGGAGAAAAATGTGTTCATTTCATGTATGCGCGAAATGCCTTAAAAATGGCTTTAAAATGGATTTGGAGCATGGAGACGATTATCTCGGGATTGCAAGATAACCAAACAAAACTTTTAGTGGATTTCTACTTATTTTATTAAATATCATCTCCACCAAACAGGACAAGCTTGCATCTGTTATAGTTTTGGAGAAAAATGTGTTCATTTCATGTATGCGTGAAATGCCTTAAAAATGGCTTTAAAATGGATTTGGAGCATGGAGACGATTATCTGGGGATTGCAAGATAACCAAACAAAACTTTTAGTGGATTTCTACTTATTTTATTAAATATCATCTCCACCAAACAGGACAAGCTTGCATCTGTTATAGTTTTGGAGAAAAATGTGTTCATTTCATGTATGCGCGAAATGCCTTAAAAATGGCTTTAAAATGGATTTGGAGCATGGAGACGATTATCTCGGGATTGCAAGATAACCAAACAAAACTTTTAGTGGATTTCTACTTATTTTATTAAATATCATCTCCACCAAACAGGACAAGCTTGCATCTGTTATAGTTTTGGAGAAAAATGTGTTCATTTCATGTATGCGCGAAATGCCTTAAAAATGGCTTTAAAATGGATTTGGAGCATGGAGACGATTATCTCGGGATTGCAAGATAACCAAACAAAACTTTTAGTGGATTTCTACTTATTTTATTAAATATCATCTCTACCAAACAGGACAAGCTTGCATCTGTTATAGTTTTGGAGAAAAATGTGTTCATTTCATGTATGCGCGAAATGCCTTAAAAATGGCTTTAAAATGGATTTGGAGCATGGAGACGATTATCTCGGGATTGCAAGATAACCAAACAAAACTTTTAGTGGATTTCTACTTATTTTATTAAATATCATCTCCACCAAACAGGACAAGCTTGCATCTGTTATAGTTTTGGAGAAAAAATGTGTTCATTTCATGTATGCGCGAAATGCCTTAAAAATGGCTTTAAAATGGATTTGGAGCATGGAGACGATTATCTCGGGATTGCAAGATAACCAAACAAAACTTTTAGTGGATTTCTACTTATTTTATTAAATATCATCTCCACCAAACAGGACAAGCTTGCATCTGTTATAGTTTTGGAGAAAAATGTGTTCATTTCATGTATGCGCGAAATGCCTTAAAAATGGCTTTAAAATGGATTTGGAGCATGGAGACGATTATCTCGGGATTGCAAGATAACCAAACAAAACTTTTAGTGGATTTCTACTTATTTTATTAAATATCATCTCCACCAAACAGGACAAGCTTGCATCTGTTATAGTTTTGGAGAAAAATGTGTTCATTTCATGTATGCGCGAAATGCCTTAAAAATGGCTTTAAAATGGATTTGGAGCATGGAGACGATTATCTCGGGATTGCAAGATAACCAAACAAAACTTTTAGTGGATTTCTACTTATTTTATTAAATATCATCTCCACCAAACAGGACAAGCTTGCATCTGTTATAGTTTTGGAGAAAAATGTGTTCATTTCATGTATGCGCGAAATGCCTTAAAAATGGCTTTAAAATGGATTTGGAGCATGGAGACGATTATCTCGGGATTGCAAGATAACCAAACAAAACTTTTAGTGGATTTCTACTTATTTTATTAAATATCATCTCCACCAAACAGGACAAGCTTGCATCTGTTATAGTTTTGGAGAAAAATGTGTTCATTTCATGTATGCGCGAAATGCCTTAAAAATGGCTTTAAAATGGATTTGGAGCATGGAGACGATTATCTCGGGATTGCAAGATAACCAAACAAAACTTTTAGTGGATTTCTACTTATTTTATTAAATATCATCTCCACCAAACAGGACAAGCTTGCATCTGTTATAGTTTTGGAGAAAAATGTGTTCATTTCATGTATGCGCGAAATGCCTTAAAAATGGCTTTAAAATGGATTTGGAGCATGGAGACGATTATCTCGGGATTGCAAGATAACCAAACAAAACTTTTAGTGGATTTCTACTTATTTTATTAAATATCATCTCCACCAAACAGGACAAGCTTGCATCTGTTATAGTTTTGGAGAAAAATGTGTTCATTTCATGTATGCGCGAAATGCCTTAAAAATGGCTTTAAAATGGATTTGGAGCATGGAGACGATTATCTCGGGATTGCAAGATAACCAAACAAAACTTTTAGTGGATTTCTACTTATTTTATTAAATATCATCTCCACCAAACAGGACAAGCTTGCATCTGTTATAGTTTTGGAGAAAAATGTGTTCATTTCATGTATGCGCGAAATGCCTTAAAAATGGCTTTAAAATGGATTTGGAGCATGGAGACGATTATCTCGGGATTGCAAGATAACCAAACAAAACTTTTAGTGGATTTCTACTTATTTTATTAAATATCATCTCCACCAAACAGGACAAGCTTGCATCTGTTATAGTTTTGGAGAAAAATGTGTTCATTTCATGTATGCGCGAAATGCCTTAAAAATGGCTTTAAAATGGATTTGGAGCATGGAGACGATTATCTCGGGATTGCAAGATAACCAAACAAAACTTTTAGTGGATTTCTACTTATTTTATTAAATATCATCTCCACCAAACAGGACAAGCTTGCATCTGTTATAGTTTTGGAGAAAAATGTGTTCATTTCATGTATGCGCGAAATGCCTTAAAAATGGCTTTAAAATGGATTTGGAGCATGGAGACGATTATCTCGGGATTGCAAGATAACCAAACAAAACTTTTAGTGGATTTCTACTTATTTTATTAAATATCATCTCCACCAAACAGGACAAGCTTGCATCTGTTATAGTTTTGGAGAAAAATGTGTTCATTTCATGTATGCGCGAAATGCCTTAAAAATGGCTTTAAAATGGATTTGGAGCATGGAGACGATTATCTCGGGATTGCAAGATAACCAAACAAAACTTTTAGTGGATTTCTACTTATTTTATTAAATATCATCTCCACCAAACAGGACAAGCTTGCATCTGTTATAGTTTTGGAGAAAAATGTGTTCATTTCATGTATGCGCGAAATGCCTTAAAAATGGCTTTAAAATGGATTTGGAGCATGGAGACGATTATCTCGGGATTGCAAGATAACCAAACAAAACTTTTAGTGGATTTCTACTTATTTTATT
Organism: Anomaloglossus baeobatrachus; assembly: GCF_048569485.1. NCBI lineage: Eukaryota > Metazoa > Chordata > Amphibia > Anura > Aromobatidae > Anomaloglossus > Anomaloglossus baeobatrachus. Next base: position 69,480 of record NW_027442888.1, read on the forward strand.
AAATATCATCTCCACCAAACAGGACAAGCTTGCATCTGTTATAGTTTTGGAGAAAAATGTGTTCATTTCATGTATGCGCGAAATGCCTTAAAAATGGATTTAAGATGGATTTGGAGCATGGAGACGATTATCTCGGGATTGCAAGATAACCAAACAAAACTTTTAGTGGATTTCTACTTATTTTATTAAATATCATCTCCACCAAACAGGACAAGCTTGCATCTGTTATAGTTTTGGAGAAAAATGTGTTCATTTCATGTATGCGTGAAATGCCTTAAAAATAGCTTTAAAATGGATTTGGAGCATGGAGACGATTATCTCGGGATTGCAAGATAACCAAACAAAACTTTTAGTGGATTTCTACTTATTTTATTAAATATCATCTCCACCAAACAGGACAAGCTTGCATCTGTTATAGTTTTGGAGAAAAATGTGTTCATTTCATGTATGCGCGAAATGCCTTAAAAATGGCTTTAAAATGGATTTGGAGCATGGAGACGATTATCTCGGGATTGCAAGATAACCAAACAAAACTTTTAGTGGATTTCTACTTATTTTATTAAATATCATCTCCACCAAACAGGACAAGCTTGCATCTGTTATAGTTTTGGAGAAAAATGTGTTCATTTCATGTATGCGCGAAATGCCTTAAAAATGGCTTTAAAATGGATTTGGAGCATGGAGACGATTATCTCGGGATTGCAAGATAACCAAACAAAACTTTTAGTGGATTTCTACTTATTTTATTAAATATCATCTCCACCAAACAGGACAAGCTTGCATCTGTTATAGTTTAGGAGAAAAATGTGTTCATTTCATGTATGCGCGAAATGCCTTAAAAATGGCTTTAAAATGGATTTGGAGCATGGAGACGATTATCTCGGGATTGCAAGATAACCAAACAAAACTTTTAGTGGATTTCTACTTATTTTATTAAATATCATCTCCACCAAACAGGACAAGCTTGCATCTGTTATAGTTTTGGAGAAAAATGTGTTCATTTCATGTATGCGCGAAATGCCTTAAAAATGGCTTTAAAATGGATTTGGAGCATGGAGACGATTATCTCGGGATTGCAAGATAACCAAACAAAACTTTTAGTGGATTTCTACTTATTTTATTAAATATCATCTCCACCAAACAGGACAAGCTTGCATCTGTTATAGTTTTGGAGAAAAATGTGTTCATTTCATGTATGCGCGAAATGCCTTAAAAATGGCTTTAAAATGGATTTGGAGCATGGAGACGATTATCTCGGGATTGCAAGATAACCAAACAAAACTTTTAGTGGATTTCTACTTATTTTATTAAATATCATCTCCACCAAACAGGACAAGCTTGCATCTGTTATAGTTTTGGAGAAAAATGTGTTCATTTCATGTATGCGCGAAATGCCTTAAAAATGGCTTTAAAATGGATTTGGAGCATGGAGACGATTATCTCGGGATTGCAAGATAACCAAACAAAACTTTTAGTGGATTTCTACTTATTTTATTAAATATCATCTCCACCAAACAGGACAAGCTTGCATCTGTTATAGTTTTGGAGAAAAATGTGTTCATTTCATGTATGCGCGAAATGCCTTAAAAATGGCTTTAAAATGGATTTGGAGCATGGAGACGATTATCTCGGGATTGCAAGATAACCAAACAAAACTTTTAGTGGATTTCTACTTATTTTATTAAATATCATCTCCACCAAACAGGACAAGCTTGCATCTGTTATAGTTTTGGAGAAAAATGTGTTCATTTCATGTATGCGCGAAATGCCTTAAAAATGGCTTTAAAATGGATTTGGAGCATGGAGACGATTATCTCGGGATTGCAAGATAACCAAACAAAACTTTTAGTGGATTTCTACTTATTTTATTAAATATCATCTCCACCAAACAGGACAAGCTTGCATCTGTTATAGTTTTGGAGAAAAATGTGTTCATTTCATGTATGCGCGAAATGCCTTAAAAATGGCTTTAAAATGGATTTGGAGCATGGAGACGATTATCTCGGGATTGCAAGATAACCAAACAAAACTTTTAGTGGATTTCTACTTATTTTATTAAATATCATCTCCACCAAACAGGACAAGCTTGCATCTGTTATAGTTTTGGAGAAAAATGTGTTCATTTCATGTATGCGCGAAATGCCTTAAAAATGGCTTTAAAATGGATTTGGAGCATGGAGACGATTATCTCGGGATTGCAAGATAACCAAACAAAACTTTTAGTGGATTTCTACTTATTTTATTAAATATCATCTCCACCAAACAGGACAAGCTTGCATCTGTTATAGTTTTGGAGAAAAATGTGTTCATTTCATGTATGCGCGAAATGCCTTAAAAATGGCTTTAAAATGGATTTGGAGCATGGAGACGATTATCTCGGGATTGCAAGATAACCAAACAAAACTTTTAGTGGATTTCTACTTATTTTATTAAATATCATCTCCACCAAACAGGACAAGCTTGCATCTGTTATAGTTTTGGAGAAAAATGTGTTCATTTCATGTATGCGCGAAATGCCTTAAAAATGGATTTAAAATGGATTTGGAGCATGGAGACGATTATCTCGGGATTGCAAGATAACCAAACAAAACTTTTAGTGGATTTCTACTTATTTTATTAAATATCATCCCACCAAACAGGACAAGCTTGCATCTGTTATAGTTTTGGAGAAAAATGTGTTCATTTCATGTATGCGCGAAATGCCTTAAAAATGGCTTTAAAATGGATTTGGAGCATGGAGACGATTATCTCGGGATTGCAAGATAACCAAACAAAACTTTTAGTGGATTTCTACTTATTTTATTAAATATCATCTCCACCAAACAGGACAAGCTTGCATCTGTTATAGTTTTGGAGAAAAATGTGTTCATTTCATGTATGCGCGAAATGCCTTAAAAATGGCTTTAAAATGGATTTGGAGCATGGAGACGATTATCTCGGGATTGCAAGATAACCAAACAAAACTTTTAGTGGATTTCTACTTATTTTATTAAATATCATCTCCACCAAACAGGACAAGCTTGCATCTG
>NW_027442889.1:0-72497 GCF_048569485.1 Anomaloglossus baeobatrachus
GAGATAATATTTAATAAAATAAGTAGAAATCTACTAAAAGTTTCGTTTGTTTATATTGCCATCCTGAGATAATCGTCTCCATGCTCCAAATCCATTTTAAAGCCATTTCAAAGGCATTTTGCGCATACATGAAATGAACACATTTTTCTCCAAAACTATAACACATGCAAGCTTGTCCTGTTTGGTGGAGATGATATTTAATAAAATAAGTAGAAATCCACTAAAAGTTGTTTGGTTATCTTGCAATCCCGAGATAATCGTCTCCATGCTCCAAATCCATTTTGAAGCCATTTTTAAGGCATTTCGCGCATACATGAAATGAACACATTTTTCTCCAAAACTATAACAGATGCAAGCTTGTCCTGTTTGGTGGAGATGATATTTAATAAAATAAGTAGAAATCCACTAAAAGTTTTGTTTGGTTATCTTGCAATCCCGAGATAATCGTCTCCATGCTCCAAATCCATTTTAAAGCCATTTTTAAGGCATTTCGCGCATACATGAAATGAACACATTTTTCTCCAAAACTATAACAGATGCAAGCTTGTCCTGTTTGGTGGAGATGATATTTAATAAAATAAGTAGAAATCCACTAAAAGTTTTGTTTGGTTATCTTGCAATCCCGAGATAATCGTCTCCATGCTCCAAATCCATTTTAAAGCCATTTTTAAGGCATTTCGCGCATACATGAAATGAACACATTTTTCTCCAAAACTATAACAGATGCAAGCTTGTCCTGTTTGGTGGAGATGATATTTAATAAAATAAGTAGAAATCCACTAAAAGTTTTGTTTGGTTATCTTGCAATCCCGAGATAATCGTCTCCATGCTCCAAATCCATTTTAAAGCCATTTCAAAGGCATTTTGCGCATACATGAAATGAACACATTTTTCTCCAAAACTATAACACATGCAAGCTTGTCCTGTTTAGTGGAGATGATATTTAATAAAATAAGTAGAAATCCACTAAAAGTTTTGTTTGGTTATCTTCCAATCCCGAGAAAATCGTCTCCATGCTCCAAATCCATTTTAAAGCCATTTTTAAGGCATTTCGCGCATACATGAAATGAACACATTTTTCTCCAAAACTATAACAGATGCAAGCTTGTCCTGTTTGGTGGAGATGATATTTAATAAAATAAGTAGAAATCCACTAAAAGTTTTGTTTGGTTATCTTGCAATCCCGAGATAATCGTCTCCATGCTCCAAATCCATTTTAAAGCCATTTTTAAGGCATTTCGCGCATACATGAAATGAACACATTTTTCTCCAAAACTATAACAGATGCAAGCTTGTCCTGTTTGGTGGAGATGATATTTAATAAAATAAGTAGAAATCCACTAAAAGTTTTGTTTGGTTATCTTGCAATCCCGAGATAATCGTCTCCATGCTCCAAATCCATTTTAAAGCCATTTTTAAGGCATTTCGCGCATACATGAAATGAACACATTTTTCTCCAAAACTATAACAGATGCAAGCTTGTCCTGTTTGGTGGAGATGATATTTAATAAAATAAGTAGAAATCCACTAAAAGTTTTGTTTGGTTATCTTGCAATCCCGAGATAATCGTCTCCATGCTCCAAATCCATTTTAAAGCCATTTCAAAGGCATTTTGCGCATACATGAAATGAACACATTTTTCTCCAAAACTATAACACATGCAAGCTTGTCCTGTTTGGTGGAGATGATATTTAATAAAATAAGTAGAAATCCACTAAAAGTTTTGTTTGGTTATCTTGCAATCCCGAGATAATCGTCTCCATGCTCCAAATCCATTTTAAAGCCATTTTTAAGGCATTTCGCGCATAAATGAAATGAACACATTTTTCTCCAAAACTATAACAGATGCAAGCTTGTCCTGTTTGGTGGAGATGATATTTAATAAAATAAGTAGAAATCCACTAAAAGTTTTGTTTGGTTATCTTGCAATCCCGAGATAATCGTCTCCATGCTCCAAATCCATTTTAAAGCCATTTTTAAGGCATTTCGCGCATACATGAAATGAACACATTTTTCTCCAAAACTATAACAGATGCAAGCTTGTCCTGTTTGGTGGAGATGATATTTAATAAAATAAGTAGAAATCCACTAAAAGTTTTGTTTGGTTATCTTGCAATCCCGAGATAATCGTCTCCATGCTCCAAATCCATTTTAAAGCCATTTTTAAGGCATTTCGCGCATACATGAAATGAACACATTTTTCTCCAAAACTATAACAGATGCAAGCTTGTCCTGTTTGGTGGAGATGATATTTAATAAAATAAGTAGAAATCCACTAAAATTTTTGTTTGGTTATCTTGCAATCCCGAGATAATCGTCTCCATGCTCCAAATCCATTTTAAAGCCATTTTTAAGGCATTTCGCGCATACATGAAATGAACACATTTTTCTCCAAAACTATAACAGATGCAAGCTTGTCCTGTTTGGTGGAGATGATATTTAATAAAATAAGTAGAAATCCACTAAAAGTTTTGTTTGGTTATCTTGCAATCCCGAGATAATCGTCTCCATGCTCCAAATCCATTTTAAAGCCATTTCAAAGGCATTTTGCGCATACATGAAATGAACACATTTTTCTCCAAAACTATAACACATGCAAGCTTGTCCTGTTTGGTGGAGATGATATTTAATAAAATAAGTAGAAATCCACTAAAAGTTTTGTTTGGTTATCTTGCAATCCCGAGATAATCGTCTCCATGCTCCAAATCCATTTTAAAGCCATTTTTAAGGCATTTCGCGCATACATGAAATGAACACATTTTTCTCCAAAACTATAACAGATGCAAGCTTGTCCTGTTTGGTGGAGATGATATTTAAGAAAATAAGTAGAAATCCACTAAAAGTTTTGTTTGGTTATCTTGCAATCCCGAGATAATCGTCTCCATGCTCCAAATCCATTTTAAAGCCATTTTTAAGGCATTTCGCGCATACATGAAATGAACACATTTTTCTCCAAAACTATAACAGATGCAAGCTTGTCCTGTTTGGTGGAGATGATATTTAATAAAATAAGTAGAAATCCACTAAAATTTTTGTTTGGTTATCTTGCAATCCCGAGATAATCGTCTCCATGCTCCAAATCCATTTTAAAGCCATTTTTAAGGCATTTCGCGCATACATGAAATGAACACATTTTTCTCCAAAACTATAACAGATGCAAGCTTGTCCTGTTTGGTGGAGATGATATTTAATAAAATAAGTAGAAATCCACTAAAAGTTTTGTTTGGTTATATTGCAATCCCGAGATAATCGTCTCCATGCTCCAAATCCATTTTAAAGCCATTTTTAAGGCATTTCGCGCATACATGAAATGAACACATTTTTCTCCAAAACTATAACAGATGCAAGCTTGTCCTGTTTGGTGGAGATGATATTTAATAAAATAAGTAGAAATCCACTAAAAGTTTTGTTTGGTTATCTTGCAATCCCGAGATAATCGTCTCCATGCTCCAAATCTATTTTAAAGCTATTTTAAGGCATTTCGCGCATACATGAAATGAACACATTTTTCTCCAAAACTATAACAGATGCAAGCTTGTCCTGTTTGGTGGAGATGATATTTAATAAAATAAGTAGAAATCCACTAAAAGTTTTGTTTGGTTATCTTGCAATCCCGAGATAATCGTCTCCATGCTCCAAATCCATTTTAAAGCCATTTTTAAGGCATTTCGCGCATACATGAAATGAACACATTTTTCTCCAAAACTATAACAGATGCAAGCTTGTCCTGTTTGGTGGAGATGATATTTAATAAAATAAGTAGAAATCCACTAAAATTTTTGTTTGGTTATCTTGCAATCCCGAGATAATCGTCTCCATGCTCCAAATCCATTTTAAAGCCATTTTTAAGGCATTTCGCGCATACATGAAATGAACACATTTTTCTGCAAAACTATAACAGATGCAAGCTTGTCCTGTTTGGTGGAGATGATATTTAATAAAATAAGTAGAAATCCACTAAAAGTTTTGTTTGGTTATATTGCAATCCCGAGATAATCGTCTCCATGCTCCAAATCCATTTTAAAGCCATTTTTAAGGCATTTCGCGCATACATGAAATGAACACATTTTTCTCCAAAACTATAACAGATGCAAGCTTGTCCTGTTTGGTGGAGATGATATTTAATAAAATAAGTAGAAATCCACTAAACGTTTTGTTTGGTTATCTTGCAATCCCGAGATAATCGTCTCCATGCTCCAAATCCATTTTAAAGCCATTTTTAAGGCATTTCGCGCATACATGAAATGAACACATTTTTCTCCAAAACTATAACAGATGCAAGCTTGTCCTGTTTGGTGGAGATAATATTTAATAAAATAAGTAGAAATCTACTAAAAGTTTCGTTTGTTTATATTGCCATCCTGAGATAATCGTCTCCATGCTCCAAATCCATTTTAAAGCCATTTCAAAGGCATTTTGCGCATACATGAAATGAACACATTTTTCTCCAAAACTATAACACATGCAAGCTTGTCCTGTTTGGTGGAGATGATATTTAATAAAATAAGTAGAAATCTACTAAAAGTTTTGTTTGGTTATCTTGCAATCCCGAGATAATCGTCTCCATGCTCCAAATCCATTTTAAAGCCATTTTTAAGGCATTTCGCGCATACATGAAATGAACACATTTTTCTCCAAAACTATAACAGATGCAAGCTTGTCCTGTTTGGTGGAGATGATATTTAATAAAATAAGTAGAAATCCACTAAAAGTTTTGTTTGGTTATCTTGCAATCCCGAGATAATCGTCTCCATGCTCCAAATCCATTTTAAAGCCATTTTTAAGGCATTTCGCGCATACATGAAATGAACACATTTTTCTCCAAAACTATAACAGATGCAAGCTTGTCCTGTTTGGTGGAGATGATATTTAATAAAATAAGTAGAAATCCACTAAAAGTTTTGTTTGGTTATCTTGCAATCCCGAGATAATCGTCTCCATGCTCCAAATCCATTTTAAAGCCATTTTTAAGGCATTTCGCGCATACATGAAATGAACACATTTTTCTCCAAAACTATAACAGATGCAAGCTTGTCCTGTTTGGTGGAGATGATATTTAATAAAATAAGTAGAAATCCACTAAAAGTTTTGTTTGGTTATCTTGCAATCCCGAGATAATCGTCTCCATGCTCCAAATCCATTTTAAAGCCATTTCAAAGGCATTTTGCGCATACATGAAATGAACACATTTTTCTCCAAAACTATAACACATGCAAGCTTGTCCTGTTTGGTGGAGATGATATTTAATAAAATAAGTAGAAATCCACTAAAAGTTTTGTTTGGTTATCTTGCAATCCCGAGATAATCGTCTCCATGCTCCAAATCCATTTTAAAGCCATTTTTAAGGCATTTCGCGCATACATGAAATGAACACATTTTTCTCCAAAACTATAACAGATGCAAGCTTGTCCTGTTTGGTGGAGATGATATTTAATAAAATAAGTAGAAATCCACTAAAAGTTTTGTTTGGTTATCTTGCAATCCCGAGATAATCGTCTCCATGCTCCAAATCCATTTTAAAGCCATTTTTAAGGCATTTCGCGCATACATGAAATGAACACATTTTTCTCCAAAACTATAACAGATGCAAGCTTGTCCTGTTTGGTGGAGATGATATTTAATAAAATAAGTAGAAATCCACTAAAATTTTTGTTTGGTTATCTTGCAATCCCGAGATAATCGTCTCCATGCTCCAAATCCATTTTAAAGCCATTTTTAAGGCATTTCGCGCATACATGAAATGAACACATTTTTCTCCAAAACTATAACAGATGCAAGCTTGTCCTGTTTGGTGGAGATGATATTTAATAAAATAAGTAGAAATCCACTAAAAGTTTTGTTTGGTTATATTGCAATCCCGAGATAATCGTCTCCATGCTCCAAATCCATTTTAAAGCCATTTTTAAGGCATTTCGCGCATACATGAAATAAACACATTTTTCTCCAAAACTATAACAGATGCAAGCTTGTCCTGTTTGGTGGAGATGATATTTAATAAAATAAGTAGAAATCCACTAAAATTTTTGTTTGGTTATCTTGCAATCCCGAGATAATCGTCTCCATGCTCCAAATCCATTTTAAAGCCATTTTTAAGGCATTTCGCGCATACATGAAATGAACACATTTTTCTCCAAAACTATAACAGATGCAAGCTTGTCCTGTTTGGTGGAGATGATATTTAATAAAATAAGTAGAAATCCACTAAAAGTTTTGTTTGGTTATATTGCAATCCCGAGATAATCGTCTCCATGCTCCAAATCCATTTTAAAGCCATTTTTAAGGCATTTCGCGCATACATGAAATGAACACATTTTTCTCCAAAACTATAACAGATGCAAGCTTGTCCTGTTTGGTGGAGATGATATTTAATAAAATAAGTAGAAATCCACTAAAATTTTTGTTTGGTTATCTTGCAATCCCGAGATAATCGTCTCCATGCTCCAAATCCATTTTAAAGCCATTTTTAAGGCATTTCGCGCATACATGAAATGAACACATTTTTCTCCAAAACTATAACAGATGCAAGCTTGTCCTGTTTGGTGGAGATGATATTTAATAAAATAAGTAGAAATCCACTAAAAGTTTTGTTTGGTTATCTTGCAATCCCGAGATAATCGTCTCCATGCTCCAAATCCATTTTAAAGCCATTTTTAAGGCATTTCGCGCATACATGAAATGAACACATTTTTCTCCAAAACTATAACAGATGCAAGCATGTCCTGTTTGGTGGAGATAATATTTAATAAAATAAGTAGAAATCTACTAAAAGTTTCGTTTGTTTATATTGCCATCCTGAGATAATCGTCTCCATGCTCCAAATCCATTTTAAAGCCATTTCAAAGGCATTTTGCGCATACATGAAATGAACACATTTTTCTCCAAAACTATAACACATGCAAGCTTGTCCTGTTTGGTGGAGATGATATTTAATAAAATAAGTAGAAATCCACTAAAAGTTGTTTGGTTATCTTGCAATCCCGAGATAATCGTCTCCATGCTCCAAATCCATTTTAAAGCCATTTTTAAGGCATTTCGCGCATACATGAAATGAACACATTTTTCTCCAAAACTATAACAGATGCAAGCTTGTCCTGTTTGGTGGAGATGATATTTAATAAAATAAGTAGAAATCCACTAAAAGTTTTGTTTGGTTATCTTGCAATCCCGAGATAATCGTCTCCATGCTCCAAATCCATTTTAAAGCCATTTCAAAGGCATTTTGCGCATACATGAAATGAACACATTTTTCTCCAAAACTATATTACATGCAAGCTTGTCCTGTTTGGTGGAGATGATATTTAATAAAATAAGTAGAAATCCACTAAAAGTTTTGTTTGGTTATCTTGCAATCCCGAGAAAATCGTCTCCATGCTCCAAATCCATTTTAAAGCCATTTTTAAGGCATTTCGCGCATACATGAAATGAACACATTTTTCTCCAAAACTATAACAGATGCAAGCTTGTCCTGTTTGGTGGAGATGATATTTAATAAAATAAGTAGAAATCCACTAAAAGTTTTGTTTGGTTATCTTGCAATCCCGAGATAATCGTCTCCATGCTCCAAATCCATTTTAAAGCCATTTTTAAGGCATTTCGCGCATACATGAAATGAACACATTTTTCTCCAAAACTATAACAGATGCAAGCTTGTCCTGTTTGGTGGAGATGATATTTAATAAAATAAGTAGAAATCCACTAACATTTTTGTTTGGTTATCTTGCAATCCCGAGATAATCGTCTCCATGCTCCAAATCCATTTTAAAGCCATTTTTAAGGCATTTCGCGCATACATGAAATGAACACATTTTTCTCCAAAACTATAACAGATGCAAGCTTGTCCTGTTTGGTGGAGATGATATTTAATAAAATAAGTAGAAATCCACTAAAAGTTTTGTTTGGTTATATTGCAATCCCGAGATAATCGTCTCCATGCTCCAAATTCATTTTAAAGCCATTTTTAAGGCATTTCGCGCATACATGAAATGAACACATTTTTCTCCAAAACTATAACAGATGCAAGCTTGTCCTGTTTGGTGGAGATGATATTTAATAAAATAAGTAGAAATCCACTAAAAGTTTTGTTTGGTTATCTTGCAATCCCGAGATAATCGTCTCCATGCTCCAAATCCATTTTAAAGCCATTTTTAAGGCATTTCGCGCATACAAGAAATGAACACATTTTTCTCCAAAACTATAACAGATGCAAGTTTGTCCTGTTTGGTGGAGATAATATTTAATAAAATAAGTAGAAATCTACTAAAAGTTTCGTTTTTTTATATTGCCATCCTGAGATAATCGTCTCCATGCTCCAAATCCATTTTAAAGCCATTTTTAAGGCATTTCGCGCATACATGAAATGAACACATTTTTCTCCAAAACTATAACAGATGCAAGCTTGTCCTGTTTGGTGGAGATGATATTTAATAAAATAAGTAGAAATCCACTAAAAGTTTTGTTTGGTTATCTTGCAATCCCGAGATAATCGTCTCCATGCTCCAAATCCATTTTAAAGCCATTTTAAGGCATTTCGCGCATACATGAAATGAACACATTTTTCTCCAAAACTATAACAGATGCAAGCTTGTCCTGTTTGGTGGAGATAATATTTAATAAAATAAGTAGAAATCTACTAAAAGTTTCGTTTGTTTATATTGCCATCCTGAGATAATCGTCTCCATGCTCCAAATCCATTTTAAAGCCATTTCAAAGGCATTTTGCGCATACATGAAATGAACACATTTTTCTCCAAAACTATAACACATGCAAGCTTGTCCTGTTTGGTGGAGATGATATTTAATAAAATAAGTAGAAATCCACTAAAAGTTGTTTGGTTATCTTGCAATCCCGAGATAATCGTCTCCATGCTCCAAATCCATTTTGAAGCCATTTTTAAGGCATTTCGCGCATACATGAAATGAACACATTTTTCTCCAAAACTATAACAGATGCAAGCTTGTCCTGTTTGGTGGAGATGATATATAATAAAATAAGTAGAAATCCACTAAAAGTTTTGTTTGGTTATCTTGCAATCCCGAGATAATCGTCTCCATGCTCCAAATCCATTTTAAAGCCATTTTTAAGGCATTTCGCGCATACATGAAATGAACACATTTTTCTCCAAAACTATAACAGATGCAAGCTTGTCCTGTTTGGTGGAGATGATATTTAATAAAATAAGTAGAAATCCACTAAAAGTTTTGTTTGGTTATCTTGCAATCCCGAGATAATCGTCTCCATGCTCCAAATCCATTTTAAAGCCATTTTTAAGGCATTTCGCGCATACATGAAATGAACACATTTTTCTCCAAAACTATAACAGATGCAAGCTTGTCCTGTTTGGTGGAGATGATATTTAATAAAATAAGTAGAAATCCACTAAAAGTTTTGTTTGGTTATCTTGCAATCCCGAGATAATCGTCTCCATGCTCCAAATCCATTTTAAAGCCATTTCAAAGGCATTTTGCGCATACATGAAATGAACACATTTTTCTCCAAAACTATAACACATGCAAGCTTGTCCTGTTTAGTGGAGATGATATTTAATAAAATAAGTAGAAATCCACTAAAAGTTTTGTTTGGTTATCTTCCAATCCCGAGAAAATCGTCTCCATGCTCCAAATCCATTTTAAAGCCATTTTTAAGGCATTTCGCGCATACATGAAATTAACACATTTTTCTCCAAAACTATAACAGATGCAAGCTTGTCCTGTTTGGTGGAGATGATATTTAATAAAATAAGTAGAAATCCACTAAAAGTTTTGTTTGGTTATCTTGCAATCCCGAGATAATCGTCTCCATGCTCCAAATCCATTTTAAAGCCATTTTTAAGGCATTTCGCGCATACATGAAATGAACACATTTTTCTCCAAAACTATAACAGATGCAAGCTTGTCCTGTTTGGTGGAGATGATATTTAATAAAATAAGTAGAAATCCACTAAAAGTTTTGTTTGGTTATCTTGCAATCCCGAGATAATCGTCTCCATGCTCCAAATCCATTTTAAAGCCATTTTTAAGGCATTTCGCGCATACATGAAATGAACACATTTTTCTCCAAAACTATAACAGATGCAAGCTTGTCCTGTTTGGTGGAGATAATATTTAATAAAATAAGTAGAAATCTACTAAAAGTTTCGTTTGTTTATATTGCCATCCTGAGATAATCGTCTCCATGCTCCAAATCCATTTTAAAGCCATTTCAAAGGCATTTTGCGCATACATGAAATGAACACATTTTTCTCCAAAACTATAACACATGCAAGCTTGTCCTGTTTGGTGGAGATGATATTTAATAAAATAAGTAGAAATCCACTAAAAGTTGTTTGGTTATCTTGCAATCCCGAGATAATCGTCTCCATGCTCCAAATCCATTTTAAAGCCATTTTTAAGGCATTTCGCGCATACATGAAATGAACACATTTTTCTCCAAAACTATAACAGATGCAAGCTTGTCCTGTTTGGTGGAGATGATATTTAATAAAATAAGTAGAAATCCACTAAAAGTTTTGTTTGGTTATCTTGCAATCCCGAGATAATCGTCTCCATGCTCCAAATCCATTTTAAAGCCATTTTTAAGGCATTTCGCGCATACATGAAATGAACACATTTTTCTCCAAAACTATAACAGATGCAAGCTTGTCCTGTTTGGTGGAGATAATATTTAATAAAATAAGTAGAAATCTACTAAAAGTTTCGTTTGTTTATATTGCCATCCTGAGATAATCGTCTCCATGCTCCAAATCCATTTTAAAGCCATTTCAAAGGCATTTTGCGCATACATGAAATGAACACATTTTTCTCCAAAACTATAACACATGCAAGCTTGTCCTGTTTGGTGGAGATGATATTTAATAAAATAAGTAGAAATCCACTAAAAGTTGTTTGGTTATCTTGCAATCCCGAGATAATCGTCTCCATGCTCCAAATCCATTTTAAAGCCATTTTTAAGGCATTTCGCGCATACATGAAATGAACACATTTTTCTCCAAAACTATAACAGATGCAAGCTTGTCCTGTTTGGTGGAGATGATATTTAATAAAATAAGTAGAAATCCACTAAAAGTTTTGTTTGGTTATCTTGCAATCCCGAGATAATCGTCTCCATGCTCCAAATCCATTTTAAAGCCATTTTTAAGGCATTTCGCGCATACATGAAATGAACACATTTTTCTCCAAAACTATAACAGATGCAAGCTTGTCCTGTTTGGTGGAGATGATATTTAATAAAATAAGTAGAAATCCACTAAAAGTTTTGTTTGGTTATCTTGCAATCCCGAGATAATCGTCTCCATGCTCCAAATCCATTTTAAAGCCATTTTTAAGGCATTTCGCGCATACATGAAATGAACACATTTTTCTCCAAAACTATAACAGATGCAAGCTTGCCCTGTTTGGTGGAGATGATATTTAATAAAATAAGTAGAAATCCACTAAAATTTTTGTTTGGTTATCTTGCAATCCCGAGATAATCGTCTCCATGCTCCAAATCCATTTTAAAGCCATTTTTAAGGCATTTCGCGCATACATGAAATGAACACATTTTTCTCCAAAACTATAACAGATGCAAGCTTGTCCTGTTTGGTGGAGATGATATTTAATAAAATAAGTAGAAATCCACTAAAAGTTTTGTTTGGTTATATTGCAATCCCGAGATAATCGTCTCCATGCTCCAAATCCATTTTAAAGCCATTTTTAAGGCATTTCGCGCATACATGAAATGAACACATTTTTCTCCAAAACTATAACAGATGCAAGCTTGTCCTGTTTGGTGGAGATAATATTTAATAAAATAAGTAGAAATCTACTAAAAGTTTCGTTTGTTTATATTGCCATCCTGAGATAATCGTCTCCATGCTCCAAATCCATTTTAAAGCCATTTCAAAGGCATTTTGCGCATACATGAAATGAACACATTTTTCTCCAAAACTATAACACATGCAAGCTTGTCCTGTTTGGTGGAGATGATATTTAATAAAATAAGTAGAAATCCACTAAAAGTTGTTTGGTTATCTTGCAATCCCGAGATAATCGTCTCCATGCTCCAAATCCATTTTAAAGCCATTTTTAAGGCATTTCGCGCATACATGAAATGAACACATTTTTCTCCAAAACTATAACAGATGCAAGCTTGTCCTGTTTGGTGGAGATGATATTTAATAAAATAAGTAGAAATCCACTAAAAGTTTTGTTTGGTTATCTTGCAATCCCGAGATAATCGTCTCCATGCTCCAAATCCATTTTAAAGCCATTTTTAAGGCATTTCGCGCATACATGAAATGAACACATTTTTCTCCAAAACTATAACAGATGCAAGCTTGTCCTGTTTGGTGGAGATAATATTTAATAAAATAAGTAGAAATCTACTAAAAGTTTCGTTTGTTTATATTGCCATCCTGAGATAATCGTCTCCATGCTCCAAATCCATTTTAAAGCCATTTCAAAGGCATTTTGCGCATACATGAAATGAACACATTTTTCTCCAAAACTATAACACATGCAAGCTTGTCCTGTTTGGTGGAGATGATATTTAATAAAATAAGTAGAAATCCACTAAAAGTTGTTTGGTTATCTTGCAATCCCGAGATAATCGTCTCCATGCTCCAAATCCATTTTAAAGCCATTTTTAAGGCATTTCGCGCATACATGAAATGAACACATTTTTCTCCAAAACTATAACAGATGCAAGCTTGTCCTGTTTGGTGGAGATGATATTTAATAAAATAAGTAGAAATCCACTAAAAGTTTTGTTTGGTTATCTTGCAATCCCGAGATAATCGTCTCCATGCTCCAAATCCATTTTAAAGCCATTTTTAAGGCATTTCGCGCATACATGAAATGAACACATTTTTCTCCAAAACTATAACAGATGCAAGCTTGTCCTGTTTGGTGGAGATGATATTTAATAAAATAAGTAGAAATCCACTAAAAGTTTTGTTTGGTTATCTTGCAATCCCGAGATAATCGTCTCCATGCTCCAAATCCATTTTAAAGCCATTTTTAAGGCATTTCGCGCATACATGAAATGAACACATTTTTCTCCAAAACTATAACAGATGCAAGCTTGCCCTGTTTGGTGGAGATGATATTTAATAAAATAAGTAGAAATCCACTAAAATTTTTGTTTGGTTATCTTGCAATCCCGAGATAATCGTCTCCATGCTCCAAATCCATTTTAAAGCCATTTTTAAGGCATTTCGCGCATACATGAAATGAACACATTTTTCTCCAAAACTATAACAGATGCAAGCTTGTCCTGTTTGGTGGAGATGATATTTAATAAAATAAGTAGAAATCCACTAAAAGTTTTGTTTGGTTATATTGCAATCCCGAGATAATCGTCTCCATGCTCCAAATCCATTTTAAAGCCATTTTTAAGGCATTTCGCGCATACATGAAATGAACACATTTTTCTCCAAAACTATAACAGATGCAAGCTTGTCCTGTTTGGTGGAGATGATATTTAATAAAATAAGTAGAAATCCACTAAAAGTTTTGTTTGGTTATCTTGCAATCCCGAGATAATCGTCTCCATGCTCCAAATCCATTTTAAAGCCATTTCAAAGGCATTTTGCGCATACATGAAATGAACACATTTTTCTCCAAAACTATAACACATGCAAGCTTGTCCTGTTTGGTGGAGATGATATTTAATAAAATAAGTAGAAATCCACTAAAAGTTTTGTTTGGTTATCTTGCAATCCCGAGATAATCGTCTCCATGCTCCAAATCCATTTTAAAGCCATTTTTAAGGCATTTCGCGCATACATGAAATGAACACATTTTTCTCCAAAACTATAACAGATGCAAGCTTGTCCTGTTTGGTGGAGATGATATTTAATAAAATAAGTAGAAATCCACTAAAAGTTTTGTTTGGTTATCTTGCAATCCCGAGATAATCGTCTCCATGCTCCAAATCCATTTTAAAGCCATTTTTAAGGCATTTCGCGCATACATGAAATGAACACATTTTTCTCCAAAACTATAACAGATGCAAGCTTGTCCTGTTTGGTGGAGATGATATTTAATAAAATAAGTAGAAATCCACTAAAAGTTTTGTTTGGTTATCTTGCAATCCCGAGATAATCGTCTCCATGCTCCAAATCCATTTTAAAGCCATTTTTAAGGCATTTCGCGCATACATGAAATGAACACATTTTTCTCCAAAACTATAACAGATGCAAGCTTGCCCTGTTTGGTGGAGATGATATTTAATAAAATAAGTAGAAATCCACTAAAATTTTTGTTTGGTTATCTTGCAATCCCGAGATAATCGTCTCCATGCTCCAAATCCATTTTAAAGCCATTTTTAAGGCATTTCGCGCATACATGAAATGAACACATTTTTCTCCAAAACTATAACAGATGCAAGCTTGTCCTGTTTGGTGGAGATGATATTTAATAAAATAAGTAGAAATCCACTAAAAGTTTTGTTTGGTTATATTGCAATCCCGAGATAATCGTCTCCATGCTCCAAATCCATTTTAAAGCCATTTTTAAGGCATTTCGCGCATACATGAAATGAACACATTTTTCTCCAAAACTATAACAGATGCAAGCTTGTCCTGTTTGGTGGAGATGATATTTAATAAAATAAGTAGAAATCCACTAAAAGTTTTGTTTGGTTATCTTGCAATCCCGAGATAATCGTCTCCATGCTCCAAATCCATTTTAAAGCCATTTCAAAGGCATTTTGCGCATACATGAAATGAACACATTTTTCTCCAAAACTATAACACATGCAAGCTTGTCCTGTTTGGTGGAGATGATATTTAATAAAATAAGTAGAAATCCACTAAAAGTTTTGTTTGGTTATCTTGCAATCCCGAGATAATCGTCTCCATGCTCCAAATCCATTTTAAAGCCATTTTTAAGGCATTTCGCGCATACATGAAATGAACACATTTTTCTCCAAAACTATAACAGATGCAAGCTTGTCCTGTTTGGTGGAGATGATATTTAATAAAATAAGTAGAAATCCACTAAAAGTTTTGTTTGGTTATCTTGCAATCCCGAGATAATCGTCTCCATGCTCCAAATCCATTTTAAAGCCATTTTTAAGGCATTTCGCGCATACATGAAATGAACACATTTTTCTCCAAAACTATAACAGATGCAAGCTTGTCCTGTTTGGTGGAGATGATATTTAATAAAATAAGTAGAAATCCACTAAAAGTTTTGTTTGGTTATCTTGCAATCCCGAGATAATCGTCTCCATGCTCCAAATCCATTTTAAAGCCATTTTTAAGGCATTTCGCGCATACATGAAATGAACACATTTTTCTCCAAAACTATAACAGATGCAAGCTTGTCCTGTTTGGTGGAGATGATATTTAATAAAATAAGTAGAAATCCACTAAAAGTTTTGTTTGGTTATCTTGCAATCCCGAGATAATCGTCTCCATGCTCCAAATCCATTTTAAAGCCATTTTTAAGGCATTTCGCGCATACATGAAATGAACACATTTTTCTCCAAAACTATAACAGATGCAAGCTTGTCCTGTTTGGTGGAGATGATATTTAATAAAATAAGTAGAAATCCACTAAAAGTTTTGTTTGGTTATCTTGCAATCCCGAGATAATCGTCTCCATGCTCCAAATCCATTTTAAAGCCATTTCAAAGGCATTTTGCGCATACATGAAATGAACACATTTTTCTCCAAAACTATAACACATGCAAGCTTGTCCTGTTTGGTGGAGATGATATTTAATAAAATAAGTAGAAATCCACTAAAAGTTTTGTTTGGTTATCTTGCAATCCCGAGATAATCGTATCCATGCTCCAAATCCATTTTAAAGCCATTTTTAAGGCATTTCGCGCATACATGAAATGAACACATTTTTCTCCAAAACTATAACAGATGCAAGCTTGTCCTGTTTGGTGGAGATGATATTTAATAAAATAAGTAGAAATCCACTAAAAGTTTTGTTTGGTTATCTTGCAATCCCGAGATAATCGTCTCCATGCTCCAAATCCATTTTAAAGCCATTTCAAAGGCATTTTGCGCATACATGAAATGAACACATTTTTCTCCAAAACTATAACACATGCAAGCTTGTCCTGTTTGGTGGAGATGATATTTA
The DNA here is from genome assembly GCF_048569485.1 of Anomaloglossus baeobatrachus. Lineage (NCBI taxonomy): Eukaryota > Metazoa > Chordata > Amphibia > Anura > Aromobatidae > Anomaloglossus > Anomaloglossus baeobatrachus. The sequence goes on from NW_027442889.1 coordinate 16,080, forward strand.
ATAAAATAAGTAGAAATCCACTAAAAGTTTTGTTTGGTTATATTGCAATCCCGAGATAATCGTCTCCATGCTCCAAATCCATTTTAAAGCCATTTTTAAGGCATTTCGCGCATACATGAAATGAACACATTTTTCTCCAAAACTATAACAGATGCCAGCTTGTCCTGTTTGGTGGAGATGATATTTAATAAAATAAGTAGAAATCCACTAAAAGTTTTGTTTGGTTATCTTGCAATCCCGAGATAATCGTCTCCATGCTCCAAATCCATTTTAAAGCCATTTTTAAGGCATTTCGCGCATACATGAAATGAACACATTTTTCTCCAAAACTATAACAGATGCAAGCTTGTCCTGTTTGGTGGAGATAATATTTAATAAAATAAGTAGAAATCTACTAAAAGTTTCGTTTGTTTATATTGCCATCCTGAGATAATCGTCTCCATGCTCCAAATCCATTTTAAAGCCATTTCAAAGGCATTTTGCGCATACATGAAATGAACACATTTTTCTCCAAAACTATAACACATGCAAGCTTGTCCTGTTTGGTGGAGATGATATTTAATAAAATAAGTAGAAATCCACTAAAAGTTTTGTTTGGTTATCTTGCAATCCCGAGATAATCGTCTCCATGCTCCAAATCCATTTTAAAGCCATTTTAAGGCATTTCGCGCATACATGAAATGAACACATTTTTCTCCAAAACTATAACAGATGCAAGCTTGTCCTGTTTGGTGGAGATGATATTTAATAAAATAAGTAGAAATCCACTAAAAGTTTTGTTTGGTTATCTTGCAATCCCGAGATAATCGTCTCCATGCTCCAAATCCATTTTAAAGCCATTTCAAAGGCATTTTGCGCATACATGAAATGAACACATTTTTCTCCAAAACTATAACACATGCAAGCTTGTCCTGTTTGGTGGAGATGATATTTAATAAAATAAGTAGAAATCCACTAAAAGTTTTGTTTGGTTATCTTGCAATCCCGAGATAATCGTCTCCATGCTCCAAATCCATTTTAAAGCCATTTTTAAGGCATTTCGCGCATACATGAAATGAACACATTTTTCTCCAAAACTATAACAGATGCAAGCTTGTCCTGTTTGGTGGAGATGATATTTAATAAAATAAGTAGAAATCCACTAAAAGTTTTGTTTGGTTATCTTGCAATCCCGAGATAATCGTCTCCATGCTCCAAATCCATTTTAAAGCCATTTTTAAGGCATTTCGCGCATACATGAAATGAACACATTTTTCTCCAAAACTATAACAGATGCAAGCTTGTCCTGTTTGGTGGAGATGATATTTAATAAAATAAGTAGAAATCCACTAAAAGTTTTGTTTGGTTATCTTGCAATCCCGAGATAATCGTCTCCATGCTCCAAATCCATTTTAAAGCCATTTCAAAGGCATTTTGCGCATACATGAAATGAACACATTTTTCTCCAAAACTATAACACATGCAAGCTTGTCCTGTTTGGTGGAGATGATATTTAATAAAATAAGTAGAAATCCACTAAAAGTTTTGTTTGGTTATCTTGCAATCCCGAGATAATCGTCTCCATGCTCCAAATCCATTTTAAAGCCATTTTTAAGGCATTTCGCGCATAAATGAAATGAACACATTTTTCTCCAAAACTATAACAGATGCAAGCTTGTCCTGTTTGGTGGAGATGATATTTAATAAAATAAGTAGAAATCCACTAAAAGTTTTGTTTGGTTATCTTGCAATCCCGAGATAATCGTCTCCATGCTCCAAATCCATTTTAAAGCCATTTTTAAGGCATTTCGCGCATACATGAAATGAACACATTTTTCTCCAAAACTATAACAGATGCAAGCTTGTCCTGTTTGGTGGAGATGATATTTAATAAAATAAGTAGAAATCCACTAAAAGTTTTGTTTGGTTATCTTGCAATCCCGAGATAATCGTCTCCATGCTCCAAATCCATTTTAAAGCCATTTTTAAGGCATTTCGCGCATACATGAAATGAACACATTTTTCTCCAAAACTATAACAGATGCAAGCTTGTCCTGTTTGGTGGAGATGATATTTAATAAAATAAGTAGAAATCCACTAAAATTTTTGTTTGGTTATCTTGCAATCCCGAGATAATCGTCTCCATGCTCCAAATCCATTTTAAAGCCATTTTTAAGGCATTTCGCGCATACATGAAATGAACACATTTTTCTCCAAAACTATAACAGATGCAAGCTTGTCCTGTTTGGTGGAGATGATATTTAATAAAATAAGTAGAAATCCACTAAAAGTTTTGTTTGGTTATCTTGCAATCCCGAGATAATCGTCTCCATGCTCCAAATCCATTTTAAAGCCATTTCAAAGGCATTTTGCGCATACATGAAATGAACACATTTTTCTCCAAAACTATAACACATGCAAGCTTGTCCTGTTTGGTGGAGATGATATTTAATAAAATAAGTAGAAATCAACTAAAAGTTTTGTTTGGTTATCTTGCAATCCCGAGATAATCGTCTCCATGCTCCAAATCCATTTTAAAGCCATTTTTAAGGCATTTCGCGCATACATGAAATGAACACATTTTTCTCCAAAACTATAACAGATGCAAGCTTGTCCTGTTTGGTGGAGATGATATTTAATAAAATAAGTAGAAATCCACTAAAAGTTTTGTTTGGTTATCTTGCAATCCCGAGATAATCGTCTCCATGCTCCAAATCCATTTTAAAGCCATTTTTAAGGCATTTCGCGCATACATGAAATGAACACATTTTTCTCCAAAACTATAACAGATGCAAGCTTGTCCTGTTTGGTGGAGATGATATTTAATAAAATAAGTAGAAATCCACTAAAAGTTTTGTTTGGTTATATTGCAATCCCGAGATAATCGTCTCCATGCTCCAAATCCATTTTAAAGCCATTTTTAAGGCATTTCGCGCATACATGAAATGAACACATTTTTCTCCAAAACTATAACAGATGCAAGCTTGTCCTGTTTGGTGGAGATGATATTTAATAAAATAAGTAGAAATCCACTAAAAGTTTTGTTTGGTTATCTTGCAATCCCGAGATAATCGTCTCCATGCTCCAAATCTATTTTAAAGCCATTTTAAGGCATTTCGCGCATACATGAAATGAACACATTTTTCTCCAAAACTATAACAGATGCAAGCTTGTCCTGTTTGGTGGAGATGGTATTTAATAAAATAAGTAGAAATCCACTAAAAGTTTTGTTTGGTTATCTTGCAATCCCGAGATAATCGTCTCCATGCTCCAAATCCATTTTAAAGCCATTTTTAAGGCATTTCGCGCATACATGAAATGAACACATTTTTCTCCAAAACTATAACAGATGCAAGCTTGTCCTGTTTGGTGGAGATGATATTTAATAAAATAAGTAGAAATCCACTAAAATTTTTGTTTGGTTATCTTGCAATCCCGAGATAATCGTCTCCATGCTCCAAATCCATTTTAAAGCCATTTTTAAGGCATTTCGCGCATACATGAAATGAACACATTTTTCTGCAAAACTATAACAGATGCAAGCTTGTCCTGTTTGGTGGAGATGATATTTAATAAAATAAGTAGAAATCCACTAAAAGTTTTGTTTGGTTATATTGCAATCCCGAGATAATCGTCTCCATGCTCCAAATCCATTTTAAAGCCATTTTTAAGGCATTTCGCGCATACATGAAATGAACACATTTTTCTCCAAAACTATAACAGATGCAAGCTTGTCCTGTTTGGTGGAGATGATATTTAATAAAATAAGTAGAAATCCACTAAACGTTTTGTTTGGTTATCTTGCAATCCCGAGATAATCGTCTCCATGCTCCAAATCCATTTTAAAGCCATTTTTAAGGCATTTCGCGCATACATGAAATGAACACATTTTTCTCCAAAACTATAACAGATGCAAGCTTGTCCTGTTTGGTGGAGATAATATTTAATAAAATAAGTAGAAATCTACTAAAAGTTTCGTTTGTTTATATTGCCATCCTGAGATAATCGTCTCCATGCTCCAAATCCATTTTAAAGCCATTTCAAAGGCATTTTGCGCATACATGAAATGAACACATTTTTCTCCAAAACTATAACACATGCAAGCTTGTCCTGTTTGGTGGAGATGATATTTAATAAAATAAGTAGAAATCTACTAAAAGTTTTGTTTGGTTATCTTGCAATCCCGAGATAATCGTCTCCATGCTCCAAATCCATTTTAAAGCCATTTTTAAGGCATTTCGCGCATACATGAAATGAACACATTTTTCTCCAAAACTATAACAGATGCAAGCTTGTCCTGTTTGGTGGAGATGATATTTAATAAAATAAGTAGAAATCCACTAAAAGTTTTGTTTGGTTATCTTGCAATCCCGAGATAATCGTCTCCATGCTCCAAATCCATTTTAAAGCCATTTTTAAGGCATTTCGCGCATACATGAAATGAACACATTTTTCTCCAAAACTATAACAGATGCAAGCTTGTCCTTTTTGGTGGAGATGATATTTAATAAAATAAGTAGAAATCCACTAAAAGTTTTGTTTGGTTATCTTGCAATCCCGAGATAATCGTCTCCATGCTCCAAATCCATTTTAAAGCCATTTTTAAGGCATTTCGCGCATACATGAAATGAACACATTTTTCTCCAAAACTATAACAGATGCAAGCTTGTCCTGTTTGGTGGAGATGATATTTAATAAAATAAGTAGAAATCCACTAAAAGTTTTGTTTGGTTATCTTGCAATCCCGAGATAATCGTCTCCATGCTCCAAATCCATTTTAAAGCCATTTCAAAGGCATTTTGCGCATACATGAAATGAACACATTTTTCTCCAAAACTATAACACATGCAAGCTTGTCCTGTTTGGTGGAGATGATATTTAATAAAATAAGTAGAAATCCACTAAAAGTTTTGTTTGGTTATCTTGCAATCCCGAGATAATCGTCTCCATGCTCCAAATCCATTTTAAAGCCATTTTTAAGGCATTTCGCGCATACATGAAATGAACACATTTTTCTCCAAAACTATAACAGATGCAAGCTTGTCCTGTTTGGTGGAGATGATATTTAATAAAATAAGTAGAAATCCACTAAAATTTTTGTTTGGTTATCTTGCAATCCCGAGATAATCGTCTCCATGCTCCAAATCCATTTTAAAGCCATTTTTAAGGCATTTCGCGCATACATGAAATGAACACATTTTTCTCCAAAACTATAACAGATGCAAGCTTGTCCTGTTTGGTGGAGATGATATTTAATAAAATAAGTAGAAATCCACTAAAATTTTTGTTTGGTTATCTTGCAATCCCGAGATAATCGTCTCCATGCTCCAAATCCATTTTAAAGCCATTTTTAAGGCATTTCGCGCATACATGAAATGAACACATTTTTCTCCAAAACTATAAAAGATGCAAGCTTGTCCTGTTTGGTGGAGATGATATTTAATAAAATAAGTAGAAATCCACTAAAAGTTTTGTTTGGTTATATTGCAATCCCGAGATAATCGTCTCCATGCTCCAAATCCATTTTAAAGCCATTTTTAAGGCATTTCGCGCATACATGAAATGAACACATTTTTCTCCAAAACTATAACAGATGCAAGCTTGTCCTGTTTGGTGGAGATTATATTTAATAAAATAAGTAGAAATCCACTAAAATTTTTGTTTGGTTATCTTGCAATCCCGAGATAATCGTCTCCATGCTCCAAATCCATTTTAAAGCCATTTTTAAGGCATTTCGCGCATACATGAAATGAACACATTTTTCTCCAAAACTATAACAGATGCAAGCTTGTCCTGTTTGGTGGAGATGATATTTAATAAAATAAGTAGAAATCCACTAAAAGTTTTGTTTGGTTATATTGCAATCCCGAGATAATCGTCTCCATGCTCCAAATCCATTTTAAAGCCATTTTTAAGGCATTTCGCGCATACATGAAATGAACACATTTTTCTCCAAAACTATAACAGATGCAAGCTTGTCCTGTTTGGTGGAGATAATATTTAATAAAATAAGTAGAAATCTACTAAAAGTTTCGTTTGTTTATATTGCCATCCTGAGATAATCGTCTCCATGCTCCAAATCCATTTTAAAGCCATTTCAAAGGCATTTTGCGCATACATGAAATGAACACATTTTTCTCCAAAACTATAACACATGCAAGCTTGTCCTGTTTGGTGGAGATGATATTTAATAAAATAAGTAGAAATCCACTAAAAGTTTTGTTTGGTTATCTTGCAATCCAGAGATAATCGTCTCCATGCTCCAAATCCATTTTAAAGCCATTTTTAAGGCATTTCGCGCATACATGAAATGAACACATTTTTCTCCAAAACTATAACAGATGCAAGCTTGTCCTGTTTGGTGGAGATGATATTTAATAAAATAAGTAGAAATCCACTAAAAGTTTTGTTTGGTTATCTTGCAATCCCGAGATAATCGTCTCCATGCTCCAAATCCATTTTAAAGCCATTTTTAAGGCATTTCGCGCATACATGAAATGAACACATTTTTCTCCAAAACTATAACAGATGCAAGCTTGTCCTGTTTGGTGGAGATGATATTTAATAAAATAAGTAGAAATCCACTAAAAGTTTTGTTTGGTTATCTTGCAATCCCGAGATAATCGTCTCCATGCTCCAAATCCATTTTAAAGCCATTTTTAAGGCATTTCGCGCATACATGAAATGAACACATTTTTCTCCAAAACTATAACAGATGCAAGCTTGTCCTGTTTGGTGGAGATGATATTTAATAAAATAAGTAGAAATCCACTAAAAGTTTTGTTTGGTTATCTTGCAATCCCGAGATAATCGTCTCCATGCTCCAAATCCATTTTAAAGCCATTTCAAAGGCATTTTGCGCATACATGAAATGAACACATTTTTCTCCAAAACTATAACACATGCAAGCTTGTCCTGTTTGGTGGAGATGATATTTAATAAAATAAGTAGAAATCCACTAAAAGTTTTGTTTGGTTATCTTGCAATCCCGAGATAATCGTCTCCATGCTCCAAATCCATTTTAAAGCCATTTTTAAGGCATTTCGCGCATACATGAAATGAACACATTTTTCTCCAAAACTATAACAGATGCAAGCTTGTCCTGTTTGGTGGAGATGATATTTAATAAAATAAGTAGAAATCCACTAAAAGTTTTGTTTGGTTATATTGCAATCCCGAGATAATCGTCTCCATGCTCCAAATCCATTTTAAAGCCATTTTTAAGGCATTTCGCGCATACATGAAATGAACACATTTTTCTCCAAAACTATAACAGATGCAAGCTTGTCCTGTTTGGTGGAGATGATATTTAATAAAATAAGTAGAAATCCACTAAACGTTTTGTTTGGTTATCTTGCAATCCCGAGATAATCGTCTCCATGCTCCAAATCCATTTTAAAGCCATTTTTAAGGCATTTCGCGCATACATGAAATGAACACATTTTTCTCCAAAACTATAACAGATGCAAGCTTGTCCTGTTTGGTGGAGATAATATTTAATAAAATAAGTAGAAATCTACTAAAAGTTTCGTTTGTTTATATTGCCATCCTGAGATAATCGTCTCCATGCTCCAAATCCATTTTAAAGCCATTTCAAAGGTATTTTGCGCATACATGAAATGAACACATTTTTCTCCAAAACTATAACACATGCAAGCTTGTCCTGTTTGGTGGAGATGATATTTAATAAAATAAGTAGAAATCCACTAAAAGTTTTGTTTGGTTATCTTGCAATCCCGAGATAATCGTCTCCATGCTCCAAATCCATTTTAAAGCCATTTTTAAGGCATTTCGCGCATACATGAAATGAACACATTTTTCTCCAAAACTATAACAGATGCAAGCTTGTCCTGTTTGGTGGAGATGATATTTAATAAAATAAGTAGAAATCCACTAAAAGTTTTGTTTGGTTATCTTGCAATCCCGAGATAATCGTCTCCATGCTCCAAATCCATTTTAAAGCCATTTTTAAGGCATTTCGCGCATACATGAAATGAACACATTTTTCTCCAAAACTATAACAGATGCAAGCTTGTCCTGTTTGGTGGAGATGATATTTAATAAAATAAGTAGAAATCCACTAAAAGTTTTGTTTGGTTATCTTGCAATCCCGAGATAATCGTCTCCATGCTCCAAATCCATTTTAAAGCCATTTTTAAGGCATTTCGCGCATACATGAAATAAACACATTTTTCTCCAAAACTATAACAGATGCAAGCTTGTCCTGTTTGATGGAGATGATATTTAATAAAATAAGTAGAAATCCACTAAAAGTTTTGTTTGGTTATCTTGCAATCCCGAGATAATCGTCTCCATGCTCCAAATCCATTTTAAAGCCATTTCAAAGGCATTTTGCGCATACATGAAATGAACACATTTTTCTCCAAAACTATAACACATGCAAGCTTGTCCTGTTTGGTGGAGATGATATTTAATAAAATAAGTAGAAATCCACTAAAAGTTTTGTTTGGTTATCTTGCAATCCCGAGATAATCGTCTCCATGCTCCAAATCCATTTTAAAGCCATTTTTAAGGCATTTCGCGCATACATGAAATGAACACATTTTTCTCCAAAACTATAACAGATGCAAGCTTGTCCTGTTTGGTGGAGATGATATTTAATAAAATAAGTAGAAATCCACTAAAAGTTTTGTTTGGTTATCTTGCAATCCCGAGATAATCGTCTCCATGCTCCAAATCCATTTTAAAGCCATTTTTAAGGCATTCGCGCATACATGAAATGAACACATTTTTCTCCAAAACTATAACAGATGCAAGCTTGTCCTGTTTGGTGGAGATGATATTTAATAAAATAAGTAGAAATCCACTAAAATTTTTGTTTGGTTATCTTGCAATCCCGAGATAATCGTCTCCATGCTCCAAATCCATTTTAAAGCCATTTTTAAGGCATTTCGCTCATACATGAAATGAACACATTTTTCTCCAAAACTATAACAGATGCAAGCTTGTCCTGTTTGGAGGAGATGATATTTAATAAAATAAGTAGAAATCAACTAAAAGTTTTGTTTGGTTATATTGCAATCCCGAGATAATCGTCTCCATGCTCCAAATCCATTTTAAAGCCATTTTTAAGGCATTTCGCGCATACATGAAATGAACACATTTTTCTCCAAAACTATAACAGATGCAAGCTTGTCCTGTTTGGTGGAGATGATATTTAATAAAATAAGTAGAAATCCACTAAAAGTTTTGTTTGGTTATCTTGCAATCCCGAGATAATCGTCTCCATGCTCCAAATCCATTTTAAAGCCATTTTTAAGGCATTTCGCGCATACATGAAATGAACACATTTTTCTCCAAAACTATAACAGATGCAAGCTTGTCCTGTTTGGTGGAGATAATATTTAATAAAATAAGTAGAAATCTACTAAAAGTTTCGTTTGTTTATATTGCCATCCTGAGATAATCGTCTCCATGCTCCAAATCCATTTTAAAGCCATTTCAAAGGCATTTTGCGCATACATGAAATGAACACATTTTTCTCCAAAACTATAACACATGCAAGCTTGTCCTGTTTGGTGGAGATGATATTTAATAAAATAAGTAGAAATCCACTAAAAGTTTTGTTTGGTTATCTTGCAATCCCGAGATAATCGTCTCCATGCTCCAAATCCATTTTAAAGCCATTTTTTAGGCATTTCGCGCATACATGAAATGAACACATTTTTCTCCAAAACTATAACAGATGCAAGCTTGTCCTGTTTGGTGGAGATGATATTTAATAAAATAAGTAGAAATCCACTAAAAGTTTTGTTTGGTTATCTTGCAATCCCGAGATATTCGTCTCCATGCTCCAAATCCATTTTAAAGCCATGTTTAAGGCATTTCGCGCATACATGAAATGAACACATTTTTCTCCAAAACTATAACAGATGCAAGCTTGTTCTGTTTGGTGGAGATGATATTTAATAAAATAAGTAGAAATCCACTAAAATTTTTGTTTGGTTATCTTGCAATCCCGAGATAATCGTCTCCATGCTCCAAATCCATTTTAAAGCCATTTTTAAGGCATTTCGCGCATACATGAAATGAACACATTTTTCTCCAAAACTATAACAGATGCAAGCTTGTCCTGTTTGGTGGAGATGATATTTAATAAAATAAGTAGAAATCCACTAAAAGTTTTGTTTGGTTATCTTGCAATCCCGAGATAATCGTCTCCATGCTCCAAATCCATTTTAAAGCCATTTTTAAGGCATTTCGCGCATACATGAAATGAACACATTTTTCTCCAAAACTATAAAAGATGCAAGCTTGTCCTGTTTGGTGGAGATGATATTTAATAAAATAAGTAGAAATCCACTAAAAGTTTTGTTTGGTTATATTGCAATCCCGAGATAATCGTCTCCATGCTCCAAATCCATTTTAAAGCCATTTTTAAGGCATTTCGCGCATACATGAAATGAACACATTTTTCTCCAAAACTATAACAGATGCAAGCTTGTCCTGTTTGGTGGAGATTATATTTAATAAAATAAGTAGAAATCCACTAAAATTTTTGTTTGGTTATCTTGCAATCCCGAGATAATCGTCTCCATGCTCCAAATCCATTTTAAAGCCATTTTTAAGGCATTTCGCGCATACATGAAATGAACACATTTTTCTCCAAAACTATAACAGATGCAAGCTTGTCCTGTTTGGTGGAGATGATATTTAATAAAATAAGTAGAAATCCACTAAAAGTTTTGTTTGGTTATATTGCAATCCCGAGATAATCGTCTCCATGCTCCAAATCCATTTTAAAGCCATTTTTAAGGCATTTCGCGCATACATGAAATGAACACATTTTTCTCCAAAACTATAACAGATGCAAGCTTGTCCTGTTTGGTGGAGATAATATTTAATAAAATAAGTAGAAATCTACTAAAAGTTTCGTTTGTTTATATTGCCATCCTGAGATAATCGTCTCCATGCTCCAAATCCATTTTAAAGCCATTTCAAAGGCATTTTGCGCATACATGAAATGAACACATTTTTCTCCAAAACTATAACACATGCAAGCTTGTCCTGTTTGGTGGAGATGATATTTAATAAAATAAGTAGAAATCCACTAAAAGTTTTGTTTGGTTATCTTGCAATCCAGAGATAATCGTCTCCATGCTCCAAATCCATTTTAAAGCCATTTTTAAGGCATTTCGCGCATACATGAAATGAACACATTTTTCTCCAAAACTATAACAGATGCAAGCTTGTCCTGTTTGGTGGAGATGATATTTAATAAAATAAGTAGAAATCCACTAAAAGTTTTGTTTGGTTATCTTGCAATCCCGAGATAATCGTCTCCATGCTCCAAATCCATTTTAAAGCCATTTTTAAGGCATTTCGCGCATACATGAAATGAACACATTTTTCTCCAAAACTATAACAGATGCAAGCTTGTCCTGTTTGGTGGAGATGATATTTAATAAAATAAGTAGAAATCCACTAAAAGTTTTGTTTGGTTATCTTGCAATCCCGAGATAATCGTCTCCATGCTCCAAATCCATTTTAAAGCCATTTTTAAGGCATTTCGCGCATACATGAAATGAACACATTTTTCTCCAAAACTATAACAGATGCAAGCTTGTCCTGTTTGGTGGAGATGATATTTAATAAAATAAGTAGAAATCCACTAAAAGTTTTGTTTGGTTATCTTGCAATCCCGAGATAATCGTCTCCATGCTCCAAATCCATTTTAAAGCCATTTCAAAGGCATTTTGCGCATACATGAAATGAACACATTTTTCTCCAAAACTATAACACATGCAAGCTTGTCCTGTTTGGTGGAGATGATATTTAATAAAATAAGTAGAAATCCACTAAAAGTTTTGTTTGGTTATCTTGCAATCCCGAGATAATCGTCTCCATGCTCCAAATCCATTTTAAAGCCATTTTTAAGGCATTTCGCGCATACATGAAATGAACACATTTTTCTCCAAAACTATAACAGATGCAAGCTTGTCCTGTTTGGTGGAGATGATATTTAATAAAATAAGTAGAAATCCACTAAAAGTTTTGTTTGGTTATATTGCAATCCCGAGATAATCGTCTCCATGCTCCAAATCCATTTTAAAGCCATTTTTAAGGCATTTCGCGCATACATGAAATGAACACATTTTTCTCCAAAACTATAACAGATGCAAGCTTGTCCTGTTTGGTGGAGATGATATTTAATAAAATAAGTAGAAATCCACTAAACGTTTTGTTTGGTTATCTTGCAATCCCGAGATAATCGTCTCCATGCTCCAAATCCATTTTAAAGCCATTTTTAAGGCATTTCGCGCATACATGAAATGAACACATTTTTCTCCAAAACTATAACAGATGCAAGCTTGTCCTGTTTGGTGGAGATAATATTTAATAAAATAAGTAGAAATCTACTAAAAGTTTCGTTTGTTTATATTGCCATCCTGAGATAATCGTCTCCATGCTCCAAATCCATTTTAAAGCCATTTCAAAGGTATTTTGCGCATACATGAAATGAACACATTTTTCTCCAAAACTATAACACATGCAAGCTTGTCCTGTTTGGTGGAGATGATATTTAATAAAATAAGTAGAAATCCACTAAAAGTTTTGTTTGGTTATCTTGCAATCCCGAGATAATCGTCTCCATGCTCCAAATCCATTTTAAAGCCATTTTTAAGGCATTTCGCGCATACATGAAATGAACACATTTTTCTCCAAAACTATAACAGATGCAAGCTTGTCCTGTTTGGTGGAGATGATATTTAATAAAATAAGTAGAAATCCACTAAAAGTTTTGTTTGGTTATCTTGCAATCCCGAGATAATCGTCTCCATGCTCCAAATCCATTTTAAAGCCATTTTTAAGGCATTTCGCGCATACATGAAATGAACACATTTTTCTCCAAAACTATAACAGATGCAAGCTTGTCCTGTTTGGTGGAGATGATATTTAATAAAATAAGTAGAAATCCACTAAAAGTTTTGTTTGGTTATCTTGCAATCCCGAGATAATCGTCTCCATGCTCCAAATCCATTTTAAAGCCATTTTTAAGGCATTTCGCGCATACATGAAATAAACACATTTTTCTCCAAAACTATAACAGATGCAAGCTTGTCCTGTTTGATGGAGATGATATTTAATAAAATAAGTAGAAATCCACTAAAAGTTTTGTTTGGTTATCTTGCAATCCCGAGATAATCGTCTCCATGCTCCAAATCCATTTTAAAGCCATTTCAAAGGCATTTTGCGCATACATGAAATGAACACATTTTTCTCCAAAACTATAACACATGCAAGCTTGTCCTGTTTGGTGGAGATGATATTTAATAAAATAAGTAGAAATCCACTAAAAGTTTTGTTTGGTTATCTTGCAATCCCGAGATAATCGTCTCCATGCTCCAAATCCATTTTAAAGCCATTTTTAAGGCATTTCGCGCATACATGAAATGAACACATTTTTCTCCAAAACTATAACAGATGCAAGCTTGTCCTGTTTGGTGGAGATGATATTTAATAAAATAAGTAGAAATCCACTAAAAGTTTTGTTTGGTTATCTTGCAATCCCGAGATAATCGTCTCCATGCTCCAAATCCATTTTAAAGCCATTTTTAAGGCATTCGCGCATACATGAAATGAACACATTTTTCTCCAAAACTATAACAGATGCAAGCTTGTCCTGTTTGGTGGAGATGATATTTAATAAAATAAGTAGAAATCCACTAAAATTTTTGTTTGGTTATCTTGCAATCCCGAGATAATCGTCTCCATGCTCCAAATCCATTTTAAAGCCATTTTTAAGGCATTTCGCTCATACATGAAATGAACACATTTTTCTCCAAAACTATAACAGATGCAAGCTTGTCCTGTTTGGAGGAGATGATATTTAATAAAATAAGTAGAAATCAACTAAAAGTTTTGTTTGGTTATATTGCAATCCCGAGATAATCGTCTCCATGCTCCAAATCCATTTTAAAGCCATTTTTAAGGCATTTCGCGCATACATGAAATGAACACATTTTTCTCCAAAACTATAACAGATGCAAGCTTGTCCTGTTTGGTGGAGATGATATTTAATAAAATAAGTAGAAATCCACTAAAAGTTTTGTTTGGTTATCTTGCAATCCCGAGATAATCGTCTCCATGCTCCAAATCCATTTTAAAGCCATTTTTAAGGCATTTCGCGCATACATGAAATGAACACATTTTTCTCCAAAACTATAACAGATGCAAGCTTGTCCTGTTTGGTGGAGATAATATTTAATAAAATAAGTAGAAATCTACTAAAAGTTTCGTTTGTTTATATTGCCATCCTGAGATAATCGTCTCCATGCTCCAAATCCATTTTAAAGCCATTTCAAAGGCATTTTGCGCATACATGAAATGAACACATTTTTCTCCAAAACTATAACACATGCAAGCTTGTCCTGTTTGGTGGAGATGATATTTAATAAAATAAGTAGAAATCCACTAAAAGTTTTGTTTGGTTATCTTGCAATCCCGAGATAATCGTCTCCATGCTCCAAATCCATTTTAAAGCCATTTTTTAGGCATTTCGCGCATACATGAAATGAACACATTTTTCTCCAAAACTATAACAGATGCAAGCTTGTCCTGTTTGGTGGAGATGATATTTAATAAAATAAGTAGAAATCCACTAAAAGTTTTGTTTGGTTATCTTGCAATCCCGAGATATTCGTCTCCATGCTCCAAATCCATTTTAAAGCCATGTTTAAGGCATTTCGCGCATACATGAAATGAACACATTTTTCTCCAAAACTATAACAGATGCAAGCTTGTTCTGTTTGGTGGAGATGATATTTAATAAAATAAGTAGAAATCCACTAAAAGTTTTGTTTGGTTATCTTGCAATCCCGAGATAATCGTCTCCATGCTCCAAATCCATTTTAAAGCCATTTTTAAGGCATTTCGCGCATACATGAAATGAACACATTTTTCTCCAAAACTATAACAGATGCAAGCTTGTCCTGTTTGGTGGAGATGATATTTAATAAAATAAGTAGAAATCCACTAAAAGTTTTGTTTGGTTATCTTGCAATCCCGAGATAATCGTCTCCATGCTCCAAATCCATTTTAAAGCCATTTTTAAGGCATTTCGCGCATACATGAAATGAACACATTTTTCTCCAAAACTATAACAGATGCAAGCTTGTCCTGTTTGGTGGAGATGATATTTAATAAAATAAGTAGAAATCCACTAAAATTTTTGTTTGGTTATCTTGCAATCCCGAGATAATCGTCTCCATGCTCCAAATCCATTTTAAAGCCATTTTTAAGGCATTTCGCGCATACATGAAATGAACACATTTTTCTCCAAAACTATAACAGATGCAAGCTTGTCCTGTTTGGTGGAGATGATATTTAATAAAATAAGTAGAAATCCACTAAAATTTTTGTTTGGTTATCTTGCAATCCCGAGATAATCGTCTCCATGCTCCAAATCCATTTTAAAGCCATTTTTAAGGCATTTCGCGCATACATGAAATGAACACATTTTTCTCCAAAACTATAACAGATGCAAGCTTGTCCTGTTTGGTGGAGATGATATTTAATAAAATAAGTAGAAATCCACTAAAAGTTTTGTTTGGTTATCTTGCAATCCCGAGATAATCGTCTCCATGCTCCAAATCCATTTTAAAGCCATTTTTAAGGCATTTCGCGCATACATGAAATGAACACATTTTTCTCCAAAACTATAACAGATGCAAGCTTGTCCTGTTTGGTGGAGATGATATTTAATAAAATAAGTAGAAATCCACTAAAAGTTTTGTTTGGTTATCTTGCAATCCCGAGATAATCGTCTCCATGCTCCAAATCCATTTTAAAGCCATTTCAAAGGCATTTTGCGCATACATGAAATGAACACATTTTTCTCCAAAACTATAACACATGCAAGCTTGTCCTGTTTGGTGGAGATGATATTTAATAAAATAAGTAGAAATCCACTAAAAGTTTTGTTTGGTTATATTGCAATCCCGAGATAATCGTCTCCATGCTCCAAATCCATTTTAAAGCCATTTTTAAGGCATTTCGCGCATACATGAAATTAACACATTTTTCTCCAAAACTATAACAGATGCAAGCTTGTCCTGTTTGGTGGAGATGATATTTAATAAAATAAGTAGAAATCCACTAAAAGTTTTGTTTGGTTATCTTGCAATCCCGAGATAATCGTCTCCATGCTCCAAATCCATTTTAAAGCCATTTTTAAGGCATTTCGCGCATACATGAAATGAACACATTTTTCTTTAAAACTATAACAGATGCAAGCTTGTCCTGTTTGGTGGAGATGATATTTAATAAAATAAGTAGAAATCCACTAAAAGTTTTGTTTGGTTATCTTGCAATCCCGAGATAATCGTCTCCATGCTCCAAATCCATTTTAAAGCCATGTTTAAGGCATTTCGTGCATACATGAAATGAACACATTTTTCTCCAAAACTATAACAGATGCAAGCTTGTTCTGTTTGGTGGAGATGATATTTAATAAAATAAGTAGAAATCCACTAAAAGTTTTGTTTGGTTATCTTGCAATCCCGAGATAATCGTCTCCATGCTCCAAATCCATTTTAAAGCCATTTTTAAGGCATTTCGCGCATACATGAAATGAACACATTTTTCTCCAAAACTATAACAGATGCAAGCTTGTCCTGTTTGGTGGAGATGATATTTAATAAAATAAGTAGAAATCCACTAAAAGTTTTGTTTGGTTATCTTGCAATCCCGAGATAATCGTCTCCATGCTCCAAATCCATTTTAAAGCCATTTTTAAGGCATTTCGCGCATACATGAAATGAACACATTTTTCTCCAAAACTATAACAGATGCAAGCTTGTCCTGTTTGGTGGAGATGATATTTAATAAAATAAGTAGAAATCCACTAAAATTTTTGTTTGGTTATCTTGCAATCCCGAGATAATCGTCTCCATGCTCCAAATCCATTTTAAAGCCATTTTTAAGGCATTTCGCGCATACATGAAATGAACACATTTTTCTCCAAAACTATAACAGATGCAAGCTTGTCCTGTTTGGTGGAGATGATATTTAATAAAATAAGTAGAAATCCACTAAAAGTTTTGTTTGGTTATCTTGCAATCCCGAGATAATCGTCTCCATGCTCCAAATCCATTTTAAAGCCATTTTTAAGGCATTTTGCGCATACATGAAATGAACACATTTTTCTCCAAAACTATAACAGATGCAAGCTTGTCCTGTTTGGTGGAGATGATATTTAATAAAATAAGTAGAAATCCACTAAAAGTTTTGTTTGGTTATCTTGCAATCCCGAGATAATCGTCTCCATGCTCCAAATCCATTTTAAAGCCATTTTTAAGGCATTTCGCGCATACATGAAATGAACACATTTTTCTCCAAAACTATAACAGATGCAAGCTTGTCCTGTTTGGTGGAGATGATATTTAATAAAATAAGTAGAAATCCACTAAAAGTTTTGTTTGGTTATCTTGCAATCCCGAGATAATCGTCTCCATGCTCCAAATCCATTTTAAAGCCATTTCAAAGGCATTTTGCGCATACATGAAATGAACACATTTTTCTCCAAAACTATAACACATGCAAGTTTGTCCTGTTTGGTGGAGATGATATTTAATAAAATAAGTAGAAATCCACTAAAAGTTTTGTTTGGTTATCTTGCAATCCCGAGATAATCGTCTCCATGCTCCAAATCCATTTTAAAGCCATTTTTAAGGCATTTCGCGCATACATGAAATTAACACATTTTTCTCCAAAACTATAACAGATGCAAGCTTGTCCTGTTTGGTGGAGATGATATTTAATAAAATAAGTAGAAATCCACTAAAAGTTTTGTTTGGTTATCTTGCAATCCCGAGATAATCGTCTCCATGCTCCAAATCCATTTTAAAGCCATTTTTAAGGCATTTCGCGCATACATGAAATGAACACATTTTTCTCCAAAACTATAACAGATGCAAGCTTGTCCTGTTTGGTGGAGATGATATTTAATAAAATAAGTAGAAATCCACTAAAATTTTTGTTTGGTTATCTTGCAATCCCGAGATAATCGTCTCCATGCTCCAAATCCATTTTAAAGCCATTTTTAAGGCATTTCGCGCATACATGAAATGAACACATTTTTCTCCAAAACTATAACAGATGCAAGCTTGTCCTGTTTGGTGGAGATGATATTTAATAAAATAAGTAGAAATCCACTAAAAGTTTTGTTTGGTTATATTGCAATCCCGAGATAATCGTCTCCATGCTCCAAATCCATTTTAAAGCCATTTTTAAGGCATTTCGCGCATACATGAAATGAACACATTTTTCTCCAAAACTATAACAGATGCAAGCTTGTCCTGTTTGGTGGAGATGATATTTAATAAAATAAGTAGAAATCCACTAAAATTTTTGTTTGGTTATCTTGCAATCCCGAGATAATCGTCTCCATGCTCCAAATCCATTTTAAAGCCATTTTTAAGGCATTTCGCGCATACATGAAATGAACACATTTTTCTCCAAAACTATAACAGATGCAAGCTTGTCCTGTTTGGTGGAGATGATATTTAATAAAATAAGTAGAAATCCACTAAAAGTTTTGTTTGGTTATCTTGCAATCCCGAGATAATCGTCTCCATGCTCCAAATCCATTTTAAAGCCATTTTTAAGGCATTTCGCGCATACATGAAATGAACACATTTTTCTCCAAAACTATAACACATGCAAGCTTGTCCTGTTTGGTGGAGATGATATTTATTAAAATAAGTAGAAATCCACTAAAAGTTTTGTTTGGTTATCTTGCAATCCCGAGATAATCGTCTCCATGCTCCAAATCCATTTTAAAGCCATTTTTAAGGCATTTCGCGCATACATGAAATGAACACATTTTTCTCCAAAACTATAACAGATGCAAGCTTGTCCTGTTTGGTGGAGATGATATTTAATAAAATAAGTAGAAATCCACTAAAAGTTTTGTTTGGTTATCTTGCAATCCCGAGATAATCGTCTCCATGCTCCAAATCCATTTTAAAGCCATTTTTAAGGCATTTCGCGCATACATGAAATGAACACATTTTTCTCCAAAACTATAACAGATGCAAGCTTGTCCTGTTTGGTGGAGATGATATTTAATAAAATAAGTAGAAATCCTCTAAAAGTTTTGTTTGGTTATCTTGCAATCCCGAGATAATCGTCTCCATGCTCCAAATCCATTTTAAAGCCATTTCAAAGGCATTTTGCGCATACATGAAATGAACACATTTTTCTCCAAAACTATAACACATGCAAGCTTGTCCTGTTTGGTGGAGATGATATTTAATAAAATAAGTAGAAATCCACTAAAAGTTTTGTTTGGTTATCTTGCAATCCTGAGATAATCGTCTCCATGCTCCAAATCCATTTTAAAGCCATTTTTAAGGCATTTCGCGCATACATGAAATGAACACATTTTTCTCCAAAACTATAACAGATGCAAGCTTGTCCTGTTTGGTGGAGATGATATTTAATAAAATAAGTAGAAATCCACTAAAAGTTTTGTTTGGTTATCTTGCAATCCCGAGATAATCGTCTCCATGCTCCAAATCCATTTTAAAGCCATTTTTAAGGCATTTCGCGCATACATGAAATGAACACATTTTTCTCCAAAACTATAACAGATGCAAGCTTGTCCTGTTTGGTGGAGATGATATTTAATAAAAATAAGTAGAAATCCACTAAAATTTTTGTTTGGTTATCTTGCAATCCCGAGATAATCGTCTCCATGCTCCAAATCCATTTTAAAGCCATTTTTAAGGCATTTCGCGCATACATGAAATGAACACATTTTTCTCCAAAACTATAACAGATGCAAGCTTGTCCTGTTTGGTGGAGATGATATTTAATAAAATAAGTAGAAATCCACTAAAAGTTTTGTTTGGTTATCTTGCAATCCCGAGATAATCGTCTCCATGCTCCAAATCCATTTTAAAGCCATTTCAAAGGCATTTTGCGCATACATGAAATGAACACATTTTTCTCCAAAACTATAACACATGCAAGCTTGTCCTGTTTGGTGGAGATGATATTTAATAAAATAAGTAGAAATCCACTAAAAGTTTTGTTTGGTTATCTTGCAATCCCGAGATAATCGTCTCCATGCTCCAAATCCATTTTAAAGCCATTTTTAAGGCATTTCGCGCATACATGAAATGAACACATTTTTCTCCAAAACTATAACAGATGCAAGCTTGTCCTGTTTGGTGGAGATGATATTTAATAAAATAAGTAGAAATCCACTAAAAGTTTTGTTTGGTTATCTTGCAATTCCGAGATAATCGTCTCCATGCTCCAAATCCATTTTAAAGCCATTTTTAAGGCATTTCGCGCATACATGAAATGAACACATTTTTCTCCAAAACTATAACAGATGCAAGCTTGTCCTGTTTGGTGGAGATGATATTTAATAAAATAAGTAGAAATCCACTAAAATTTTTGTTTGGTTATCTTGCAATCACGAGATAATCGTCTCCATGCTCCAAATCCATTTTAAAGCCATTTTTAAGGCATTTCGCGCATACATGAAATGAACACATTTTTCTCCAAAACTATAACAGATGCAAGCTTGTCCTGTTTGGTGGAGATGATATTTAATAAAATAAGTAGAAATCCACTAAAAGTTTTGTTTGGTTATATTGCAATCCCGAGATAATCGTCTCCATGCTCCAAATCCATTTTAAAGCCATTTTTAAGGCATTTCGCGCATACATGAAATGAACACATTTTTCTCCAAAACTATAACAGATGCAAGCTTGTCCTGTTTGGTGGAGATGATATTTAATAAAATAAGTAGAAATCCACTAAAAGTTTTGTTTGGTTATCTTGCAATCCCGAGATAATCGTCTCCATGCTCCAAATCCATTTTAAAGCCATTTTTAAGGCATTTCGCGCATACATCAAATGAACACATTTTTCTCCAAAACTATAACAGATGCAAGCTTGTCCTGTTTGGTGGAGATAATATTTAATAAAATAAGTAGAAATCTACTAAAAGTTTCGTTTGTTTATATTGCCATCCTGAGATAATCGTCTCCATGCTCCAAATCCATTTTAAAGCCATTTCAAAGGCATTTTGCGCATACATGAAATGAACACATTTTTCTCCAAAACTATAACACATGCAAGCTTGTCCTGTTTGGTGGAGATGATATTTAATAAAATAAGTAGAAATCCACTAAAAGTTTTGTTTGGTTATCTTGCAATCCCGAGATAATCGTCTCCATGCTCCAAATCCATTTTAAAGCCATTTTTAAGGCATTTCGCGCATGCATGAAATGAACACATTTTTCTCCAAAACTATAACAGATGCAAGCTTGTCCTGTTTGGTGGAGATGATATTTAATAAAATAAGTAGAAATCCACTAAAAGTTTTGTTTGGTTATCTTGCAATCCCGAGATAATCGTCTCCATGCTCCAAATCCATTTTAAAGCCATTTTTAAGGCATTTCGCGCATACATGAAATGAACACATTTTTCTCCAAAACTATAACAGATGCAAGCTTGTCCTGTTTGGTGGAGATGATATTTAATAAAATAAGTAGAAATCAACTAAAAGTTTTGTTTGGTTATCTTGCAATCCCGAGATAATCGTCTCCATGCTCCAAATCCATTTTAAAGCCATTTTTAAGGCATTTCGCGCATACATGAAATGAACACATTTTTCTCCAAAACTATAACAGATGCAAGCTTGTCCTGTTTGGTGGAGATGATATTTAATAAAATAAGTAGAAATCCACTAAAAGTTTTGTTTGGTTATATTGCAATCCCGAGATAATCGTCTCCATGCTCCAAATCCATTTTAAAGCCATTTTTAAGGCATTTCGCGCATACATGAAATGAACACATTTTTCTCCAAAACTATAACAGATGCAAGCTTGTCCTGTTTGGTGGAGATGATATTTAATAAAATAAGTAGAAATCCACTAAAAGTTTTGTTTGGTTATCTTGCAATCCCGAGATAATCGTCTCCATGCTCCAAATCCATTTTAAAGCCATTTTTAAGGCATTTCGCGCATACATGAAATGAACACATTTTTCTCCAAAACTATAACAGATGCAAGCTTGTCCTGTTTGGTGGAGATAATATTTAATAAAATAAGTAGAAATCTACTAAAAGTTTCGTTTGTTTATATTGCCATCCTGAGATAATCGTCTCCATGCTCCAAATCCATTTTAAAGCCATTTCAAAGGCATTTTGCGCATACATGAAATGAACACATTTTTCTCCAAAACTATAACACATGCAAGCTTGTCCTGTTTGGTGGAGATGATATTTAATAAAATAAGTAGAAATCCACTAAAAGTTTTGTTTGGTTATCTTGCAATCCCGAGATAATCGTCTCCATGCTCCAAATCCATTTTAAAGCCATTTTTAAGGCATTTCGCGCATACATGAAATGAACACTTTTTCTCCAAAACTATAACAGATGCAAGCTTGTCCTGTTTGGTGGAGATGATATTTAATAAAATAAGTAGAAATCCACTAAAAGTTTTGTTTGGTTATCTTGCAATCCCGAGATAATCGTCTCCATGCTCCAAATCCATTTTAAAGCCATTTTTAAGGCATTTCGCGCATACATGAAATGAACACATTTTTCTCCAAAACTATAACAGATGCAAGCTTGTCCTGTTTGGTGGAGATGATATTTAATAAAATAAGTAGAAATCCACTAAAAGTTTTGTTTGGTTATCTTGCAATCCCGAGATAATCGTCTCCATGCTCCAAATCTATTTTAAAGCCATTTTTAAGGCATTTCGCGCATACATGAAATGAACACATTTTTCTCCAAAACTATAACAGATGCAAGCTTGTCCTGTTTGGTGGAGATGATATTTAATAAAATAAGTAGAAATCCACTAAAAGTTTTGTTTGGTTATCTTGCAATCCCGAGATAATCGTCTCCATGCTCCAAATCCATTTTAAAGCCATTTTTAAGGCATTTCGCGCATACATGAAA
Organism: Anomaloglossus baeobatrachus; assembly: GCF_048569485.1. Lineage (NCBI taxonomy): Eukaryota > Metazoa > Chordata > Amphibia > Anura > Aromobatidae > Anomaloglossus > Anomaloglossus baeobatrachus. The sequence continues at coordinate 39,011 of NW_027442889.1, forward strand.
TGAACACATTTTTCTCCAAAACTATAACAGATGCAAGCTTGTCCTGTTTGGTGGAGATGATATTTAATAAAATAAGTAGAAATCCACTAAAAGTTTTGTTTGGTTATCTTGCAATCCCGAGATAATCGTCTCCATGCTCCAAATCCATTTTAAAGCCATTTCAAAGGCATTTTGCGCATACATGAAATGAACACATTTTTCTCCAAAACTATAACACATGCAAGCTTGTCCTGTTTGGTGGAGATGATATTTAATAAAATAAGTAGAAATCCACTAAAAGTTTTGTTTGGTTATCTTGCAATCCCGAGATAATCGTCTCCATGCTCCAAATCCATTTTAAAGCCATTTTTAAGGCATTTCGCGCATACATGAAATGAACACATTTTTCTCCAAAACTATAACAGATGCAAGCTTGTCCTGTTTGGTGGAGATGATATTTAATAAAATAAGTAGAAATCCACTAAAATTTTTGTTTGGTTATCTTGCAATCCCGAGATAATCGTCTCCATGCTCCAAATCCATTTTAAAGCCATTTTTAAGGCATTTCGCGCATACATGAAATGAACACATTTTTCTCCAAAACTATAACAGATGCAAGCTTGTCGTGTTTGGTGGAGATGATATTTAATAAAATAAGTAGAAATCCACTAAAAGTTTTGTTTGGTTATATTGCAATCCCGAGATAATCGTCTCCATGCTCCAAATCCATTTTAAAGCCATTTTTAAGGCATTTCGCGCATACATGAAATGAACACATTTTTCTCCAAAACTATAACAGATGCAAGCTTGTCCTCTTTGGTGGAGATGATATTTAATAAAATAAGTAGAAATCCACTAAAATTTTTGTTTGGTTATCTTGCAATCCCGAGATAATCGTCTCCATGCTCCAAATCCATTTTAAAGCCATTTTTAAGGCATTTCGCGCATACATGAAATGAACACATTTTTCTCCAAAACTATAACAGATGCAAGCTTGTCCTGTTTGGTGGAGATGATATTTAATAAAATAAGTAGAAATCCACTAAAAGTTTTGTTTGGTTATCTTGCAATCCCGATATAATTGTCTCCATGCTCCAAATCCATTTTAAAGCCATTTTTAAGGCATTTCGCGCATACATGAAATGAACACATTTTTCTCCAAAACTATAACAGATGCAAGCTTGTCCTGTTTGGTGGAGATGATATTTAATAAAATAAGTAGAAATCCACTAAAAGTTTTGTTTGGTTATCTTGCAATCCCGAGATAATCGTCTCCATGCTCCAAATCCATTTTAAAGCCATTTTTAAGGCATTTCGCGCATACATGAAATGAACACATTTTTCTCCAAAACTATAACAGATGCAAGCTTGTCCTGTTTGGTGGAGATGATATTTAATAAAATAAGTAGAAATCCACTAAAAGTTTTGTTTGGTTATCTTGCAATCCCGAGATAATCGTCTCCATGCTCCAAATCCATTTTAAAGCCATTTCAAAGGCATTTTGCGCATACATGAAATGAACACATTTTTCTCCAAAACTATAACACATGCAAGCTTGTCCTGTTTGGTGGAGATGATATTTAATAAAATAAGTAGAAATCCACTAAAAGTTTTGTTTGGTTATCTTGCAATCCCGAGATAATCGTCTCCATGCTCCAAATCCATTTTAAAGCCATTTTTAAGGCATTTCGCGCATACATGAAATTAACACATTTTCTCCAAAACTATAACAGATGCAAGCTTGTTCTGTTTGGTGGAGATGATATTTAATAAAATAAGTAGAAATCCACTAAAAGTTTTGTTTGGTTATCTTGCAATCCCGAGATAATCGTCTCCATGCTCCAAATCCATTTTAAAGCCATTTTTAAGGCATTTCGCGCATACATGAAATGAACACATTTTTCTCCAAAACTATAACAGATGCAAGCTTGTCCTGTTTGGTGGAGATGATATTTAATAAAATAAGTAGAAATCCACTAAAAGTTTTGTTTGGTTATCTTGCAATCCCGAGATAATCGTCTCCATGCTCCAAATCCATTTTAAAGCCATTTTTAAGGCATTTCGCGCATACATGAAATGAACACATTTTTCTCCAAAACTATAACAGATGCAAGCTTGTCCTGTTTGGTGGAGATGATATTTAATAAAATAAGTAGAAATCCACTAAAAGTTTTGTTTGGTTATATTGCAATCCCGAGATAATCGTCTCCATGCTCCAAATCCATTTTAAAGCCATTTTTAAGGCATTTCGCGCATACATGAAATGAACACATTTTTCTCCAAAACTATAACAGATGCAAGCTTGTCCTGTTTGGTGGAGATGATATTTAATAAAATAAGTAGAAATCCACTAAAATTTTTGTTTGGTTATCTTGCAATCCCGAGATAATCGTCTCCATGCTCCAAATCCATTTTAAAGCCATTTTTAAGGCATTTCGCGCATACATGAAATGAACACATTTTTCTCCAAAACTATAACAGATGCAAGCTTGTCCTGTTTGGTGGAGATGATATTTAATAAAATAAGTAGAAATCCACTAAAAGTTTTGTTTGGTTATATTGCAATCCCGAGATAATCGTCTCCATGCTCCAAATCCATTTTAAAGCCATTTTTAAGGCATTTCGCGCATACATGAAATGAACACATTTTTCTCCAAAACTATAACAGATGCAAGCTTGTCCTGTTTGGTGGAGATGATATTTAATAAAATAAGTAGAAATCCACTAAAAGTTTTGTTTGGTTATCTTGCAATCCCGAGATAATCGTCTCCATGCTCCAAATCCATTTTAAAGCCATTTTTAAGGCATTTCGCGCATACATGAAATGAACACATTTTTCTCCAAAACTATAACAGATGCAAGCTTGTCCTGTTTGGTGGAGATAATATTTAATAAAATAAGTAGAAATCTACTAAAAGTTTCGTTTGTTTATATTGCCATCCTGAGATAATCGTCTCCATGCTCCAAATCCATTTTAAAGCCATTTCAAAGGCATTTTGCGCATACATGAAATGAATACATTTTTCTCCAAAACTATAACACATGCAAGCTTGTCCTGTTTGGTGGAGATGATATTTATTAAAATAAGTAGAAATCCACTAAAAGTTTTGTTTGGTTATCTTGCAATCCCGAGATAATCGTCTCCATGCTCCAAATCCATTTTAAAGCCATTTTTAAGGCATTTCGCGCATACATGAAATGAACACATTTTTCTCCAAAACTATAACAGATGCAAGCTTGTCCTGTTTGGTGGAGATGATATTTAATAAAATAAGTAGAAATCCACTAAAAGTTTTGTTTGGTTATCTTGCAATCCCGAGATAATCGTCTCCATGCTCCAAATCCATTTTAAAGCCATTTTTAAGGCATTTCGCGCATACATGAAATGAACACATTTTTCTCCAAAACTATAACAGATGCAAGCTTGTCCTGTTTGGTGGAGATGATATTTAATAAAATAAGTAGAAATCCTCTAAAAGTTTTGTTTGGTTATCTTGCAATCCCGAGATAATCGTCTCCATGCTCCAAATCCATTTTAAAGCCATTTCAAAGGCATTTTGCGCATACATGAAATGAACACATTTTTCTCCAAAACTATAACACATGCAAGCTTGTCCTGTTTGGTGGAGATGATATTTAATAAAATAAGTAGAAATCCACTAAAAGTTTTGTTTGGTTATCTTGCAATCCTGAGATAATCGTCTCCATGCTCCAAATCCATTTTAAAGCCATTTTTAAGGCATTTCGCGCATACATGAAATGAACACATTTTTCTCCAAAACTATAACAGATGCAAGCTTGTCCTGTTTGGTGGAGATGATATTTAATAAAATAAGTAGAAATCCACTAAAAGTTTTGTTTGGTTATCTTGCAATCCCGAGATAATCGTCTCCATGCTCCAAATCCATTTTAAAGCCATTTTTAAGGCATTTCGCGCATACATGAAATGAACACATTTTTCTCCAAAACTATAACAGATGCAAGCTTGTCCTGTTTGGTGGAGATGATATTTAATAAAATAAGTAGAAATCCACTAAAAGTTTTGTTTGGTTATCTTGCAATCCCGAGATAATCGTCTCCATGCTCCAAATCCATTTTAAAGCCATTTCAAAGGCATTTTGCGCATACATGAAATGAACACATTTTTCTCCAAAACTATAACACATGCAAGCTTGTCCTGTTTGGTGGAGATGATATTTAATAAAATAAGTAGAAATCCACTAAAAGTTTTGTTTGGTTATCTTGCAATCCCGAGATAATCGTCTCCATGCTCCAAATCCATTTTAAAGCCATTTTTAAGGCATTTCGCGCATACATGAAATGAACACATTTTTCTCCAAAACTATAACAGATGCAAGCTTGTCCTGTTTGGTGGAGATGATATTTAATAAAATAAGTAGAAATCCACTAAAAGTTTTGTTTGGTTATCTTGCAATCCCGAGATAATCGTCTCCATGCTCCAAATCCATTTTAAAGCCATTTTTAAGGCATTTCGCGCATACATGAAATGAACACATTTTTCTCCAAAACTATAACAGATGCAAGCTTGTCCTGTTTGGTGGAGATGATATTTAATAAAATAAGTAGAAATCCACTAAAATTTTTGTTTGGTTATCTTGCAATCCCGAGATAATCGTCTCCATGCTCCAAATCCATTTTAAAGCCATTTTTAAGGCATTTCGCGCATACATGAAATGAACACATTTTTCTCCAAAACTATAACAGATGCAAGCTTGTCCTGTTTGGTGGAGATGATATTTAATAAAATAAGTAGAAATCCACTAAAAGTTTTGTTTGGTTATATTGCAATCCCGAGATAATCGTCTCCATGCTCCAAATCCATTTTAAAGCCATTTTTAAGGCATTTCGCGCATACATGAAATGAACACATTTTTCTCCAAAACTATAACAGATGCAAGCTTGTCCTGTTTGGTGGAGATGATATTTAATAAAATAAGTAGAAATCCACTAAAAGTTTTGTTTGGTTATCTTGCAATCCCGAGATAATCGTCTCCATGCTCCAAATCCATTTTAAAGCCATTTTTAAGGCATTTCGCGCATACATGAAATGAACACATTTTTCTCCAAAACTATAACAGATGCAAGCTTGTCCTGTTTGGTGGAGATAATATTTAATAAAATAAGTAGAAATCTACTAAAAGTTTCGTTTGTTTATATTGCCATCCTGAGATAATCGTCTCCATGCTCCAAATCCATTTTAAAGCCATTTCAAAGGCATTTTGCGCATACATGAAATGAACACATTTTTCTCCAAAACTATAACACATGCAAGCTTGTCCTGTTTGGTGGAGATGATATTTAATAAAATAAGTAGAAATCCACTAAAAGTTTTGTTTGGTTATCTTGCAATCCCGAGATAATCGTCTCCATGCTCCAAATCCATTTTAAAGCCATTTTTAAGGCATTTCGCGCATACATGAAATGAACACATTTTTCTCCAAAACTATAACAGATGCAAGCTTGTCCTGTTTGGTGGAGATGATATTTAATAAAATAAGTAGAAATCCACTAAAAGTTTTGTTTGGTTATCTTGCAATCCCGAGATAATCGTCTCCATGCTCCAAATCCATTTTAAAGCCATTTTTAAGGCATTTCGCGCATACATGAAATGAACACATTTTTCTCCAAAACTATAACAGATGCAAGCTTGTCCAGTTTGGTGGAGATGATATTTAATAAAATAAGTAGAAATCAACTAAAAGTTTTGTTTGGTTATCTTGCAATCCCGAGATAATCGTCTCCATGCTCCAAATCCATTTTAAAGCCATTTTTAAGGCATTTCGCGCATACATGAAATGAACACATTTTTCTCCAAAACTATAACAGATGCAAGCTTGTCCTGTTTGGTAGAGATGATATTTAATAAAATAAGTAGAAATCCACTAAAAGTTTTGTTTGGTTATCTTGCAATCCCGAGATAATCGTCTCCATGCTCCAAATCCATTTTAAAGCCATTTTTAAGGCATTTCGCGCATACATGAAATGAACACATTTTTCTCCAAAACTATAACAGATGCAAGCTTGTCCTGTTTGGTGGAGATGATATTTAATAAAATAAGTAGAAATCCACTAAAAGTTTTGTTTGGTTATATTGCAATCCCGAGATAATCGTCTCCATGCTCCAAATCCATTTTAAAGCCATTTTTAAGGCATTTCGCGCATACATGAAATGAACACATTTTTCTCCAAAACTATAACAGATGCAAGCTTGTCCTGTTTGGTCGAGATGATATTTAATAAAATAAGTAGAAATCCACTAAAAGTTTTGTTTGGTTATCTTGCAATCCCGAGATAATCGTCTCCATGCTCCAAATCCATTTTAAAGCCATTTTTAAGGCATTTCGCGCATACATGAAATGAACACATTTTTCTCCAAAACTATAACAGATGCAAGCTTGTCCTGTTTGGTGGAGATAATATTTAATAAAATAAGTAGAAATCTACTAAAAGTTTCGTTTGTTTATATTGCCATCCTGAGATAATCGTCTCCATGCTCCAAATCCATTTTAAAGCCATTTCAAAGGCATTTTGCGCATACATGAAATGAACACATTTTTCTCCAAAACTATAACACATGCAAGCTTGTCCTGTTTGGTGGAGATGATATTTAATAAAATAAGTAGAAATCCACTAAAAGTTTTGTTTGGTTATCTTGCAATCCCGAGATAATCGTCTCCATGCTCCAAATCCATTTTAAAGCCATTTTTAAGGCATTTCGCGCATACATGAAATGAACACTTTTTCTCCAAAACTATAACAGATGCAAGCTTGTCCTGTTTGGTGGAGATGATATTTAATAAAATAAGTAGAAATCCACTAAAAGTTTTGTTTGGTTATCTTGCAATCCCGAGATAATCGTCTCCATGCTCCAAATCCATTTTAAAGCCATTTTTAAGGCATTTCGCGCATACATGAAATGAACACATTTTTCTCCAAAACTATAACAGATGCAAGCTTGTCCTGTTTGGTGGAGATGATATTTAATAAAATAAGTAGAAATCCACTAAAAGTTTTGTTTGGTTATATTGCAATCCCGAGATAATCGTCTCCATGCTCCAAATCCATTTTAAAGCCATTTTTAAGGCATTTCGCGCATACATGAAATGAACACATTTTTCTCCAAAACTATAACAGATGCAAGCTTGTCCTGTTTGGTGGAGATGATATTTAATAAAATAAGTAGAAATCCACTAAAATTTTTGTTTGGTTATCTTGCAATCCCGAGATAATCGTCTCCATGCTCCAAATCCATTTTAAAGCCATTTTTAAGGCATTTCGCGCATACATGAAATGAACACATTTTTCTCCAAAACTATAACAGATGCAAGCTTGTCCTGTTTGGTGGAGATGATATTTAATAAAATAAGTAGAAATCCACTAAAAGTTTTGTTTGGTTATATTGCAATCCCGAGATAATCGTCTCCATGCTCCAAATCCATTTTAAAGCCATTTTTAAGGCATTTCGCGCATACATGAAATGAACACATTTTTCTCCAAAACTATAACAGATGCAAGCTTGTCCTGTTTGGTGGAGATGATATTTAATAAAATAAGTAGAAATCCACTAAAAGTTTTGTTTGGTTATCTTGCAATCCCGAGATAATCGTCTCCATGCTCCAAATCCATTTTAAAGCCATTTCAAAGGCATTTTGCGCATACATGAAATGAACACATTTTTCTCCAAAACTATAACACATGCAAGCTTGTCCTGTTTGGTGGAGATGATATTTAATAAAATAAGTAGAAATCCACTAAAAGTTTTGTTTGGTTATCTTGCAATCCCGAGATAATCGTCTCCATGCTCCAAATCCATTTTAAAGCCATTTTTAAGGCATTTCGCGCATACATGAAATTAACACATTTTCTCCAAAACTATAACAGATGCAAGCTTGTTCTGTTTGGTGGAGATGATATTTAATAAAATAAGTAGAAATCCACTAAAAGTTTTGTTTGGTTATCTTGCAATCCCGAGATAATCGTCTCCATGCTCCAAATCCATTTTAAAGCCATTTTTAAGGCATTTCGCGCATACATGAAATGAACACATTTTTCTCCAAAACTATAACAGATGCAAGCTTGTCCTGTTTGGTGGAGATGATATTTAATAAAATAAGTAGAAATCCACTAAAAGTTTTGTTTGGTTATCTTGCAATCCCGAGATAATCGTCTCCATGCTCCAAATCCATTTTAAAGCCATTTTTAAGGCATTTCGCGCATACATGAAATGAACACATTTTTCTCCAAAACTATAACAGATGCAAGCTTGTCCTGTTTGGTGGAGATGATATTTAATAAAATAAGTAGAAATCCACTAAAATTTTTGTTTGGTTATCTTGCAATCCCGAGATAATCGTCTCCATGCTCCAAATCCATTTTAAAGCCATTTTTAAGGCATTTCGCGCATACATGAAATGAACACATTTTTCTCCAAAACTATAACAGATGCAAGCTTGTCCTGTTTGGTGGAGATGATATTTAATAAAATAAGTAGAAATCCACTAAAAGTTTTGTTTGGTTATATTGCAATCCCGAGATAATCGTCTCCATGCTCCAAATCCATTTTAAAGCCATTTTTAAGGCATTTCGCGCATACATGAAATGAACACATTTTTCTCCAAAACTATAACAGATGCAAGCTTGTCCTGTTTGGTGGAGATGATATTTAATAAAATAAGTAGAAATCCACTAAAATTTTTGTTTGGTTATCTTGCAATCCCGAGATAATCGTCTCCATGCTCCAAATCCATTTTAAAGCCATTTTTAAGGCATTTCGCGCATACATGAAATGAACACATTTTTCTCCAAAACTATAACAGATGCAAGCTTGTCCTGTTTGGTGGAGATGATATTTAATAAAATAAGTAGAAATCCACTAAAAGTTTTGTTTGGTTATATTGCAATCCCGAGATAATCGTCTCCATGCTCCAAATCCATTTTAAAGCCATTTTTAAGGCATTTCGCGCATACATGAAATGAACACATTTTTCTCCAAAACTATAACAGATGCAAGCTTGTCCTGTTTGGTGGAGATGATATTTAATAAAATAAGTAGAAATCCACTAAAATTTTTGTTTGGTTATCTTGCAATCCCGAGATAATCGTCTCCATGCTCCAAATCCATTTTAAAGCCATTTTTAAGGCATTTCGCGCATACATGAAATGAACACATTTTTCTCCAAAACTATAACAGATGCAAGCTTGTCCTGTTTGGTGGAGATGATATTTAATAAAATAAGTAGAAATCCACTAAAAGTTTTGTTTGGTTATATTGCAATCCCGAGATAATCGTCTCCATGCTCCAAATCCATTTTAAAGCCATTTTTAAGGCATTTCGCGCATACATGAAATGAACACATTTTTCTCCAAAACTATAACAGATGCAAGCTTGTCCTGTTTGGTGGAGATGATATTTAATAAAATAAGTAGAAATCCACTAAAAGTTTTGTTTGGTTATCTTGCAATCCCGAGATAATCGTCTCCATGCTCCAAATCCATTTTAAAGCCATTTTTAAGGCATTTCGCGCATACATGAAATGAACACATTTTTCTCCAAAACTATAACAGATGCAAGCTTGTCCTGTTTGGTGGAGATAATATTTAATAAAATAAGTAGAAATCTACTAAAAGTTTCGTTTGTTTATATTGCCATCCTGAGATAATCGTCTCCATGCTCCAAATCCATTTTAAAGCCATTTCAAAGGCATTTTGCGCATACATGAAATGAACACATTTTTCTCCAAAACTATAACACATGCAAGCTTGTCCTGTTTGGTGGAGATGATATTTAATAAAATAAGTAGAAATCCACTAAAAGTTTTGTTTGGTTATCTTGCAATCCCGAGATAATCGTCTCCATGCTCCAAATCCATTTTAAAGCCATTTTTAAGGCATTTCGCGCATACATGAAATGAACACATTTTTCTCCAAAACTATAACAGATGCAAGCTTGTCCTGTTTGGTGGAGATGATATTTAATAAAATAAGTAGAAATCCACTAAAAGTTTTGTTTGGTTATCTTGCAATCCCGAGATAATCGTCTCCATGCTCCAAATCCATTTTAAAGCCATTTTTAAGGCATTTCGCGCATACATGAAATTAACACATTTTCTCCAAAACTATAACAGATGCAAGCTTGTTCTGTTTGGTGGAGATGATATTTAATAAAATAAGTAGAAATCCACTAAAAGTTTTGTTTGGTTATCTTGCAATCCCGAGATAATCGTCTCCATGCTCCAAATCCATTTTAAAGCCATTTTTAAGGCATTTCGCGCATACATGAAATTAACACATTTTCTCCAAAACTATAACAGATGCAAGCTTGTTCTGTTTGGTGGAGATGATATTTAATAAAATAAGTAGAAATCCACTAAAAGTTTTGTTTGGTTATCTTGCAATCCCGAGATAATCGTCTCCATGCTCCAAATCCATTTTAAAGCCATTTTTAAGGCATTTCGCGCATACATGAAATGAACACATTTTTCTCCAAAACTATAACAGATGCAAGCTTGTCCTGTTTGGTGGAGATGATATTTAATAAAATAAGTAGAAATCCACTAAAATTTTTGTTTGGTTATCTTGCAATCCCGAGATAATCGTCTCCATGCTCCAAATCCATTTTAAAGCCATTTTTAAGGCATTTCGCGCATACATGAAATGAACACATTTTTCTCCAAAACTATAACAGATGCAAGCTTGTCCTGTTTGGTGGAGATGATATTTAATAAAATAAGTAGAAATCCACTAAAAGTTTTGTTTGGTTATCTTGCAATCCCGAGATAATCGTCTCCATGCTCCAAATCCATTTTAAAGCCATTTTTAAGGCATTTCGCGCATACATGAAATGAACACATTTTTCTCCAAAACTATAACAGATGCAAGCTTGTCCTGTTTGGTGGAGATAATATTTAATAAAATAAGTAGAAATCTACTAAAAGTTTCGTTTGTTTATATTGCCATCCTGAGATAATCGTCTCCATGCTCCAAATCCATTTTAAAGCCATTTCAAAGGCATTTTGCGCATACATGAAATGAACACATTTTTCTCCAAAACTATAACACATGCAAGCTTGTCCTGTTTGGTGGAGATGATATTTAATAAAATAAGTAGAAATCCACTAAAAGTTTTGTTTGGTTATCTTGCAATCCCGAGATAATCGTCTCCATGCTCCAAATCCATTTTAAAGCCATTTTTAAGGCATTTCGCGCATACATGAAATGAACACTTTTTCTCCAAAACTATAACAGATGCAAGCTTGTCCTGTTTGGTGGAGATGATATTTAATAAAATAAGTAGAAATCCACTAAAAGTTTTGTTTGGTTATCTTGCAATCCCGAGATAATCGTCTCCATGCTCCAAATCCATTTTAAAGCCATTTTTAAGGCATTTCGCGCATACATGAAATGAACACATTTTTCTCCAAAACTATAACAGATGCAAGCTTGTCCTGTTTGGTGGAGATGATATTTAATAAAATAAGTAGAAATCCACTAAAAGTTTTGTTTGGTTATATTGCAATCCCGAGATAATCGTCTCCATGCTCCAAATCCATTTTAAAGCCATTTTTAAGGCATTTCGCGCATACATGAAATGAACACATTTTTCTCCAAAACTATAACAGATGCAAGCTTGTCCTGTTTGGTGGAGATGATATTTAATAAAATAAGTAGAAATCCACTAAAATTTTTGTTTGGTTATCTTGCAATCCCGAGATAATCGTCTCCATGCTCCAAATCCATTTTAAAGCCATTTTTAAGGCATTTCGCGCATACATGAAATGAACACATTTTTCTCCAAAACTATAACAGATGCAAGCTTGTCCTGTTTGGTGGAGATGATATTTAATAAAATAAGTAGAAATCCACTAAAAGTTTTGTTTGGTTATATTGCAATCCCGAGATAATCGTCTCCATGCTCCAAATCCATTTTAAAGCCATTTTTAAGGCATTTCGCGCATACATGAAATGAACACATTTTTCTCCAAAACTATAACAGATGCAAGCTTGTCCTGTTTGGTGGAGATGATATTTAATAAAATAAGTAGAAATCCACTAAAAGTTTTGTTTGGTTATCTTGCAATCCCGAGATAATCGTCTCCATGCTCCAAATCCATTTTAAAGCCATTTCAAAGGCATTTTGCGCATACATGAAATGAACACATTTTTCTCCAAAACTATAACACATGCAAGCTTGTCCTGTTTGGTGGAGATGATATTTAATAAAATAAGTAGAAATCCACTAAAAGTTTTGTTTGGTTATCTTGCAATCCCGAGATAATCGTCTCCATGCTCCAAATCCATTTTAAAGCCATTTTTAAGGCATTTCGCGCATACATGAAATTAACACATTTTCTCCAAAACTATAACAGATGCAAGCTTGTTCTGTTTGGTGGAGATGATATTTAATAAAATAAGTAGAAATCCACTAAAAGTTTTGTTTGGTTATCTTGCAATCCCGAGATAATCGTCTCCATGCTCCAAATCCATTTTAAAGCCATTTTTAAGGCATTTCGCGCATACATGAAATGAACACATTTTTCTCCAAAACTATAACAGATGCAAGCTTGTCCTGTTTGGTGGAGATGATATTTAATAAAATAAGTAGAAATCCACTAAAAGTTTTGTTTGGTTATCTTGCAATCCCGAGATAATCGTCTCCATGCTCCAAATCCATTTTAAAGCCATTTTTAAGGCATTTCGCGCATACATGAAATGAACACATTTTTCTCCAAAACTATAACAGATGCAAGCTTGTCCTGTTTGGTGGAGATGATATTTAATAAAATAAGTAGAAATCCACTAAAAGTTTTGTTTGGTTATATTGCAATCCCGAGATAATCGTCTCCATGCTCCAAATCCATTTTAAAGCCATTTTTAAGGCATTTCGCGCATACATGAAATGAACACATTTTTCTCCAAAACTATAACAGATGCAAGCTTGTCCTGTTTGGTGGAGATGATATTTAATAAAATAAGTAGAAATCCACTAAAATTTTTGTTTGGTTATCTTGCAATCCCGAGATAATCGTCTCCATGCTCCAAATCCATTTTAAAGCCATTTTTAAGGCATTTCGCGCATACATGAAATGAACACATTTTTCTCCAAAACTATAACAGATGCAAGCTTGTCCTGTTTGGTGGAGATGATATTTAATAAAATAAGTAGAAATCCACTAAAAGTTTTGTTTGGTTATATTGCAATCCCGAGATAATCGTCTCCATGCTCCAAATCCATTTTAAAGCCATTTTTAAGGCATTTCGCGCATACATGAAATGAACACATTTTTCTCCAAAACTATAACAGATGCAAGCTTGTCCTGTTTGGTGGAGATGATATTTAATAAAATAAGTAGAAATCCACTAAAATTTTTGTTTGGTTATCTTGCAATCCCGAGATAATCGTCTCCATGCTCCAAATCCATTTTAAAGCCATTTTTAAGGCATTTCGCGCATACATGAAATGAACACATTTTTCTCCAAAACTATAACAGATGCAAGCTTGTCCTGTTTGGTGGAGATGATATTTAATAAAATAAGTAGAAATCCACTAAAAGTTTTGTTTGGTTATATTGCAATCCCGAGATAATCGTCTCCATGCTCCAAATCCATTTTAAAGCCATTTTTAAGGCATTTCGCGCATACATGAAATGAACACATTTTTCTCCAAAACTATAACAGATGCAAGCTTGTCCTGTTTGGTGGAGATGATATTTAATAAAATAAGTAGAAATCCACTAAAAGTTTTGTTTGGTTATCTTGCAATCCCGAGATAATCGTCTCCATGCTCCAAATCCATTTTAAAGCCATTTTTAAGGCATTTCGCGCATACATGAAATGAACACATTTTTCTCCAAAACTATAACAGATGCAAGCTTGTCCTGTTTGGTGGAGATAATATTTAATAAAATAAGTAGAAATCTACTAAAAGTTTCGTTTGTTTATATTGCCATCCTGAGATAATCGTCTCCATGCTCCAAATCCATTTTAAAGCCATTTCAAAGGCATTTTGCGCATACATGAAATGAACACATTTTTCTCCAAAACTATAACACATGCAAGCTTGTCCTGTTTGGTGGAGATGATATTTAATAAAATAAGTAGAAATCCACTAAAAGTTTTGTTTGGTTATCTTGCAATCCCGAGATAATCGTCTCCATGCTCCAAATCCATTTTAAAGCCATTTTTAAGGCATTTCGCGCATACATGAAATGAACACATTTTTCTCCAAAACTATAACAGATGCAAGCTTGTCCTGTTTGGTGGAGATGATATTTAATAAAATAAGTAGAAATCCACTAAAAGTTTTGTTTGGTTATCTTGCAATCCCGAGATAATCGTCTCCATGCTCCAAATCCATTTTAAAGCCATTTTTAAGGCATTTCGCGCATACATGAAATGAACACATTTTTCTCCAAAACTATAACAGATGCAAGCTTGTCCAGTTTGGTGGAGATGATATTTAATAAAATAAGTAGAAATCAACTAAAAGTTTTGTTTGGTTATCTTGCAATCCCGAGATAATCGTCTCCATGCTCCAAATCCATTTTAAAGCCATTTTTAAGGCATTTCGCGCATACATGAAATGAACACATTTTTCTCCAAAACTATAACAGATGCAAGCTTGTCCTGTTTGGTAGAGATGATATTTAATAAAATAAGTAGAAATCCACTAAAAGTTTTGTTTGGTTATCTTGCAATCCCGAGATAATCGTCTCCATGCTCCAAATCCATTTTAAAGCCATTTTTAAGGCATTTCGCGCATACATGAAATGAACACATTTTTCTCCAAAACTATAACAGATGCAAGCTTGTCCTGTTTGGTGGAGATGATATTTAATAAAATAAGTAGAAATCCACTAAAAGTTTTGTTTGGTTATATTGCAATCCCGAGATAATCGTCTCCATGCTCCAAATCCATTTTAAAGCCATTTTTAAGGCATTTCGCGCATACATGAAATGAACACATTTTTCTCCAAAACTATAACAGATGCAAGCTTGTCCTGTTTGGTCGAGATGATATTTAATAAAATAAGTAGAAATCCACTAAAAGTTTTGTTTGGTTATCTTGCAATCCCGAGATAATCGTCTCCATGCTCCAAATCCATTTTAAAGCCATTTTTAAGGCATTTCGCGCATACATGAAATGAACACATTTTTCTCCAAAACTATAACAGATGCAAGCTTGTCCTGTTTGGTGGAGATAATATTTAATAAAATAAGTAGAAATCTACTAAAAGTTTCGTTTGTTTATATTGCCATCCTGAGATAATCGTCTCCATGCTCCAAATCCATTTTAAAGCCATTTCAAAGGCATTTTGCGCATACATGAAATGAACACATTTTTCTCCAAAACTATAACACATGCAAGCTTGTCCTGTTTGGTGGAGATGATATTTAATAAAATAAGTAGAAATCCACTAAAAGTTTTGTTTGGTTATCTTGCAATCCCGAGATAATCGTCTCCATGCTCCAAATCCATTTTAAAGCCATTTTTAAGGCATTTCGCGCATACATGAAATGAACACTTTTTCTCCAAAACTATAACAGATGCAAGCTTGTCCTGTTTGGTGGAGATGATATTTAATAAAATAAGTAGAAATCCACTAAAAGTTTTGTTTGGTTATCTTGCAATCCCGAGATAATCGTCTCCATGCTCCAAATCCATTTTAAAGCCATTTTTAAGGCATTTCGCGCATACATGAAATGAACACATTTTTCTCCAAAACTATAACAGATGCAAGCTTGTCCTGTTTGGTGGAGATGATATTTAATAAAATAAGTAGAAATCCACTAAAAGTTTTGTTTGGTTATATTGCAATCCCGAGATAATCGTCTCCATGCTCCAAATCCATTTTAAAGCCATTTTTAAGGCATTTCGCGCATACATGAAATGAACACATTTTTCTCCAAAACTATAACAGATGCAAGCTTGTCCTGTTTGGTGGAGATGATATTTAATAAAATAAGTAGAAATCCACTAAAATTTTTGTTTGGTTATCTTGCAATCCCGAGATAATCGTCTCCATGCTCCAAATCCATTTTAAAGCCATTTTTAAGGCATTTCGCGCATACATGAAATGAACACATTTTTCTCCAAAACTATAACAGATGCAAGCTTGTCCTGTTTGGTGGAGATGATATTTAATAAAATAAGTAGAAATCCACTAAAAGTTTTGTTTGGTTATATTGCAATCCCGAGATAATCGTCTCCATGCTCCAAATCCATTTTAAAGCCATTTTTAAGGCATTTCGCGCATACATGAAATGAACACATTTTTCTCCAAAACTATAACAGATGCAAGCTTGTCCTGTTTGGTGGAGATGATATTTAATAAAATAAGTAGAAATCCACTAAAAGTTTTGTTTGGTTATCTTGCAATCCCGAGATAATCGTCTCCATGCTCCAAATCCATTTTAAAGCCATTTCAAAGGCATTTTGCGCATACATGAAATGAACACATTTTTCTCCAAAACTATAACACATGCAAGCTTGTCCTGTTTGGTGGAGATGATATTTAATAAAATAAGTAGAAATCCACTAAAAGTTTTGTTTGGTTATCTTGCAATCCCGAGATAATCGTCTCCATGCTCCAAATCCATTTTAAAGCCATTTTTAAGGCATTTCGCGCATACATGAAATTAACACATTTTCTCCAAAACTATAACAGATGCAAGCTTGTTCTGTTTGGTGGAGATGATATTTAATAAAATAAGTAGAAATCCACTAAAAGTTTTGTTTGGTTATCTTGCAATCCCGAGATAATCGTCTCCATGCTCCAAATCCATTTTAAAGCCATTTTTAAGGCATTTCGCGCATACATGAAATGAACACATTTTTCTCCAAAACTATAACAGATGCAAGCTTGTCCTGTTTGGTGGAGATGATATTTAATAAAATAAGTAGAAATCCACTAAAAGTTTTGTTTGGTTATCTTGCAATCCCGAGATAATCGTCTCCATGCTCCAAATCCATTTTAAAGCCATTTTTAAGGCATTTCGCGCATACATGAAATGAACACATTTTTCTCCAAAACTATAACAGATGCAAGCTTGTCCTGTTTGGTGGAGATGATATTTAATAAAATAAGTAGAAATCCACTAAAAGTTTTGTTTGGTTATATTGCAATCCCGAGATAATCGTCTCCATGCTCCAAATCCATTTTAAAGCCATTTTTAAGGCATTTCGCGCATACATGAAATGAACACATTTTTCTCCAAAACTATAACAGATGCAAGCTTGTCCTGTTTGGTGGAGATGATATTTAATAAAATAAGTAGAAATCCACTAAAATTTTTGTTTGGTTATCTTGCAATCCCGAGATAATCGTCTCCATGCTCCAAATCCATTTTAAAGCCATTTTTAAGGCATTTCGCGCATACATGAAATGAACACATTTTTCTCCAAAACTATAACAGATGCAAGCTTGTCCTGTTTGGTGGAGATGATATTTAATAAAATAAGTAGAAATCCACTAAAAGTTTTGTTTGGTTATATTGCAATCCCGAGATAATCGTCTCCATGCTCCAAATCCATTTTAAAGCCATTTTTAAGGCATTTCGCGCATACATGAAATGAACACATTTTTCTCCAAAACTATAACAGATGCAAGCTTGTCCTGTTTGGTGGAGATGATATTTAATAAAATAAGTAGAAATCCACTAAAAGTTTTGTTTGGTTATCTTGCAATCCCGAGATAATCGTCTCCATGCTCCAAATCCATTTTAAAGCCATTTTTAAGGCATTTCGCGCATACATGAAATGAACACATTTTTCTCCAAAACTATAACAGATGCAAGCTTGTCCTGTTTGGTGGAGATAATATTTAATAAAATAAGTAGAAATCTACTAAAAGTTTCGTTTGTTTATATTGCCATCCTGAGATAATCGTCTCCATGCTCCAAATCCATTTTAAAGCCATTTCAAAGGCATTTCGCGCATACATGAAATGAACACATTTTTCTCCAAAACTATAACAGATGCAAGCTTGTCCTGTTTGGTGGAGATGATATTTAATAAAATAAGTAGAAATCCACTAAAAGTTTTGTTTGGTTATCTTGCAATCCCGATATAATTGTCTCCATGCTCCAAATCCATTTTAAAGCCATTTTTAAGGCATTTCGCGCATACATGAAATGAACACATTTTTCTCCAAAACTATAACAGATGCAAGCTTGTCCTGTTTGGTGGAGATGATATTTAATAAAATAAGTAGAAATCCACTAAAAGTTTTGTTTGGTTATCTTGCAATCCCGAGATAATCGTCTCCATGCTCCAAATCCATTTTAAAGCCATTTTTAAGGCATTTCGCGCATACATGAAATGAACACATTTTTCTCCAAAACTATAACAGATGCAAGCTTGTCCTGTTTGGTGGAGATGATATTTAATAAAATAAGTAGAAATCCACTAAAAGTTTTGTTTGGTTATCTTGCAATCCCGAGATAATCGTCTCCATGCTCCAAATCCATTTTAAAGCCATTTCAAAGGCATTTTGCGCATACATGAAATGAACACATTTTTCTCCAAAACTATAACACATGCAAGCTTGTCCTGTTTGGTGGAGATGATATTTAATAAAATAAGTAGAAATCCACTAAAAGTTTTGTTTGGTTATCTTGCAATCCCGAGATAATCGTCTCCATGCTCCAAATCCATTTTAAAGCCATTTTTAAGGCATTTCGCGCATACATGAAATTAACACATTTTCTCCAAAACTATAACAGATGCAAGCTTGTTCTGTTTGGTGGAGATGATATTTAATAAAATAAGTAGAAATCCACTAAAAGTTTTGTTTGGTTATCTTGCAATCCCGAGATAATCGTCTCCATGCTCCAAATCCATTTTAAAGCCATTTTTAAGGCATTTCGCGCATACATGAAATGAACACATTTTTCTCCAAAACTATAACAGATGCAAGCTTGTCCTGTTTGGTGGAGATGATATTTAATAAAATAAGTAGAAATCCACTAAAATTTTTGTTTGGTTATCTTGCAATCCCGAGATAATCGTCTCCATGCTCCAAATCCATTTTAAAGCCATTTTTAAGGCATTTCGCGCATACATGAAATGAACACATTTTTCTCCAAAACTATAACAGATGCAAGCTTGTCCTGTTTGGTGGAGATGATATTTAATAAAATAAGTAGAAATCCACTAAAAGTTTTGTTTGGTTATATTGCAATCCCGAGATAATCGTCTCCATGCTCCAAATCCATTTTAAAGCCATTTTTAAGGCATTTCGCGCATACATGAAATGAACACATTTTTCTCCAAAACTATAACAGATGCAAGCTTGTCCTGTTTGGTGGAGATGATATTTAATAAAATAAGTAGAAATCCACTAAAAGTTTTGTTTGGTTATCTTGCAATCCCGAGATAATCGTCTCCATGCTCCAAATCCATTTTAAAGCCATTTTTAAGGCATTTCGCGCATACATGAAATGAACACATTTTTCTCCAAAACTATAACAGATGCAAGCTTGTCCTGTTTGGTGGAGATAATATTTAATAAAATAAGTAGAAATCTACTAAAAGTTTCGTTTGTTTATATTGCCATCCTGAGATAATCGTCTCCATGCTCCAAATCCATTTTAAAGCCATTTCAAAGGCATTTCGCGCATACATGAAATGAACACATTTTTCTCCAAAACTATAACAGATGCAAGCTTGTCCTGTTTGGTGGAGATGATATTTAATAAAATAAGTAGAAATCCACTAAAAGTTTTGTTTGGTTATCTTGCAATCCCGATATAATTGTCTCCATGCTCCAAATCCATTTTAAAGCCATTTTTAAGGCATTTCGCGCATACATGAAATGAACACATTTTTCTCCAAAACTATAACAGATGCAAGCTTGTCCTGTTTGGTGGAGATGATATTTAATAAAATAAGTAGAAATCCACTAAAAGTTTTGTTTGGTTATCTTGCAATCCCGAGATAATCGTCTCCATGCTCCAAATCCATTTTAAAGCCATTTTTAAGGCATTTCGCGCATACATGAAATGAACACATTTTTCTCCAAAACTATAACAGATGCAAGCTTGTCCTGTTTGGTGGAGATGATATTTAATAAAATAAGTAGAAATCCACTAAAAGTTTTGTTTGGTTATCTTGCAATCCCGAGATAATCGTCTCCATGCTCCAAATCCATTTTAAAGCCATTTCAAAGGCATTTTGCGCATACATGAAATGAACACATTTTTCTCCAAAACTATAACACATGCAAGCTTGTCCTGTTTGGTGGAGATGATATTTAATAAAATAAGTAGAAATCCACTAAAAGTTTTGTTTGGTTATCTTGCAATCCCGAGATAATCGTCTCCATGCTCCAAATCCATTTTAAAGCCATTTTTAAGGCATTTCGCGCATACATGAAATTAACACATTTTCTCCAAAACTATAACAGATGCAAGCTTGTTCTGTTTGGTGGAGATGATATTTAATAAAATAAGTAGAAATCCACTAAAAGTTTTGTTTGGTTATCTTGCAATCCCGAGATAATCGTCTCCATGCTCCAAATCCATTTTAAAGCCATTTTTAAGGCATTTCGCGCATACATGAAATGAACACATTTTTCTCCAAAACTATAACAGATGCAAGCTTGTCCTGTTTGGTGGAGATGATATTTAATAAAATAAGTAGAAATCCACTAAAAGTTTTGTTTGGTTATCTTGCAATCCCGAGATAATCGTCTCCATGCTCCAAATCCATTTTAAAGCCATTTTTAAGGCATTTCGCGCATACATGAAATGAACACATTTTTCTCCAAAACTATAACAGATGCAAGCTTGTCCTGTTTGGTGGAGATGATATTTAATAAAATAAGTAGAAATCCACTAAAAGTTTTGTTTGGTTATATTGCAATCCCGAGATAATCGTCTCCATGCTCCAAATCCATTTTAAAGCCATTTTTAAGGCATTTCGCGCATACATGAAATGAACACATTTTTCTCCAAAACTATAACAGATGCAAGCTTGTCCTGTTTGGTGGAGATGATATTTAATAAAATAAGTAGAAATCCACTAAAATTTTTGTTTGGTTATCTTGCAATCCCGAGATAATCGTCTCCATGCTCCAAATCCATTTTAAAGCCATTTTTAAGGCATTTCGCGCATACATGAAATGAACACATTTTTCTCCAAAACTATAACAGATGCAAGCTTGTCCTGTTTGGTGGAGATGATATTTAATAAAATAAGTAGAAATCCACTAAAAGTTTTGTTTGGTTATATTGCAATCCCGAGATAATCGTCTCCATGCTCCAAATCCATTTTAAAGCCATTTTTAAGGCATTTCGCGCATACATGAAATGAACACATTTTTCTCCAAAACTATAACAGATGCAAGCTTGTCCTGTTTGGTGGAGATGATATTTAATAAAATAAGTAGAAATCCACTAAAAGTTTTGTTTGGTTATCTTGCAATCCCGAGATAATCGTCTCCATGCTCCAAATCCATTTTAAAGCCATTTTTAAGGCATTTCGCGCATACATGAAATGAACACATTTTTCTCCAAAACTATAACAGATGCAAGCTTGTCCTGTTTGGTGGAGATAATATTTAATAAAATAAGTAGAAATCTACTAAAAGTTTCGTTTGTTTATATTGCCATCCTGAGATAATCGTCTCCATGCTCCAAATCCATTTTAAAGCCATTTCAAAGGCATTTTGCGCATACATGAAATGAATACATTTTTCTCCAAAACTATAACACATGCAAGCTTGTCCTGTTTGGTGGAGATGATATTTATTAAAATAAGTAGAAATCCACTAAAAGTTTTGTTTGGTTATCTTGCAATCCCGAGATAATCGTCTCCATGCTCCAAATCCATTTTAAAGCCATTTTTAAGGCATTTCGCGCATACATGAAATGAACACATTTTTCTCCAAAACTATAACAGATGCAAGCTTGTCCTGTTTGGTGGAGATGATATTTAATAAAATAAGTAGAAATCCACTAAAAGTTTTGTTTGGTTATCTTGCAATCCCGAGATAATCGTCTCCATGCTCCAAATCCATTTTAAAGCCATTTTTAAGGCATTTCGCGCATACATGAAATGAACACATTTTTCTCCAAAACTATAACAGATGCAAGCTTGTCCTGTTTGGTGGAGATGATATTTAATAAAATAAGTAGAAATCCTCTAAAAGTTTTGTTTGGTTATCTTGCAATCCCGAGATAATCGTCTCCATGCTCCAAATCCATTTTAAAGCCATTTCAAAGGCATTTTGCGCATACATGAAATGAACACATTTTTCTCCAAAACTATAACACATGCAAGCTTGTCCTGTTTGGTGGAGATGATATTTAATAAAATAAGTAGAAATCCACTAAAAGTTTTGTTTGGTTATCTTGCAATCCTGAGATAATCGTCTCCATGCTCCAAATCCATTTTAAAGCCATTTTTAAGGCATTTCGCGCATACATGAAATGAACACATTTTTCTCCAAAACTATAACAGATGCAAGCTTGTCCTGTTTGGTGGAGATGATATTTAATAAAATAAGTAGAAATCCACTAAAAGTTTTGTTTGGTTATCTTGCAATCCCGAGATAATCGTCTCCATGCTCCAAATCCATTTTAAAGCCATTTTTAAGGCATTTCGCGCATACATGAAATGAACACATTTTTCTCCAAAACTATAACAGATGCAAGCTTGTCCTGTTTGGTGGAGATGATATTTAATAAAATAAGTAGAAATCCACTAAAAGTTTTGTTTGGTTATCTTGCAATCCCGAGATAATCGTCTCCATGCTCCAAATCCATTTTAAAGCCATTTCAAAGGCATTTTGCGCATACATGAAATGAACACATTTTTCTCCAAAACTATAACACATGCAAGCTTGTCCTGTTTGGTGGAGATGATATTTAATAAAATAAGTAGAAATCCACTAAAAGTTTTGTTTGGTTATCTTGCAATCCCGAGATAATCGTCTCCATGCTCCAAATCCATTTTAAAGCCATTTTTAAGGCATTTCGCGCATACATGAAATGAACACATTTTTCTCCAAAACTATAACAGATGCAAGCTTGTCCTGTTTGGTGGAGATGATATTTAATAAAATAAGTAGAAATCCACTAAAAGTTTTGTTTGGTTATCTTGCAATCCCGAGATAATCGTCTCCATGCTCCAAATCCATTTTAAAGCCATTTTTAAGGCATTTCGCGCATACATGAAATGAACACATTTTTCTCCAAAACTATAACAGATGCAAGCTTGTCCTGTTTGGTGGAGATGATATTTAATAAAATAAGTAGAAATCCACTAAAATTTTTGTTTGGTTATCTTGCAATCCCGAGATAATCGTCTCCATGCTCCAAATCCATTTTAAAGCCATTTTTAAGGCATTTCGCGCATACATGAAATGAACACATTTTTCTCCAAAACTATAACAGATGCAAGCTTGTCCTGTTTGGTGGAGATGATATTTAATAAAATAAGTAGAAATCCACTAAAAGTTTTGTTTGGTTATATTGCAATCCCGAGATAATCGTCTCCATGCTCCAAATCCATTTTAAAGCCATTTTTAAGGCATTTCGCGCATACATGAAATGAACACATTTTTCTCCAAAACTATAACAGATGCAAGCTTGTCCTGTTTGGTGGAGATGATATTTAATAAAATAAGTAGAAATCCACTAAAAGTTTTGTTTGGTTATATTGCAATCCCGAGATAATCGTCTCCATGCTCCAAATCCATTTTAAAGCCATTTTTAAGGCATTTCGCGCATACATGAAATGAACACATTTTTCTCCAAAACTATAACAGATGCAAGCTTGTCCTGTTTGGTGGAGATGATATTTAATAAAATAAGTAGAAATCCACTAAAAGTTTTGTTTGGTTATCTTGCAATCCCGAGATAATCGTCTCCATGCTCCAAATCCATTTTAAAGCCATTTTTAAGGCATTTCGCGCATACATGAAATGAACACATTTTTCTCCAAAACTATAACAGATGCAAGCTTGTCCTGTTTGGTGGAGATAATATTTAATAAAATAAGTAGAAATCTACTAAAAGTTTCGTTTGTTTATATTGCCATCCTGAGATAATCGTCTCCATGCTCCAAATCCATTTTAAAGCCATTTCAAAGGCATTTTGCGCATACATGAAATGAATACATTTTTCTCCAAAACTATAACACATGCAAGCTTGTCCTGTTTGGTGGAGATGATATTTATTAAAATAAGTAGAAATCCACTAAAAGTTTTGTTTGGTTATCTTGCAATCCCGAGATAATCGTCTCCATGCTCCAAATCCATTTTAAAGCCATTTTTAAGGCATTTCGCGCATACATGAAATGAACACATTTTTCTCCAAAACTATAACAGATGCAAGCTTGTCCTGTTTGGTGGAGATGATATTTAATAAAATAAGTAGAAATCCACTAAAAGTTTTGTTTGGTTATCTTGCAATCCCGAGATAATCGTCTCCATGCTCCAAATCCATTTTAAAGCCATTTTTAAGGCATTTCGCGCATACATGAAATGAACACATTTTTCTCCAAAACTATAACAGATGCAAGCTTGTCCTGTTTGGTGGAGATGATATTTAATAAAATAAGTAGAAATCCTCTAAAAGTTTTGTTTGGTTATCTTGCAATCCCGAGATAATCGTCTCCATGCTCCAAATCCATTTTAAAGCCATTTCAAAGGCATTTTGCGCATACATGAAATGAACACATTTTTCTCCAAAACTATAACACATGCAAGCTTGTCCTGTTTGGTGGAGATGATATTTAATAAAATAAGTAGAAATCCACTAAAAGTTTTGTTTGGTTATCTTGCAATCCTGAGATAATCGTCTCCATGCTCCAAATCCATTTTAAAGCCATTTTTAAGGCATTTCGCGCATACATGAAATGAACACATTTTTCTCCAAAACTATAACAGATGCAAGCTTGTCCTGTTTGGTAGAGATGATATTTAATAAAATAAGTAGAAATCCACTAAAAGTTTTGTTTGGTTATCTTGCAATCCCGAGATAATCGTCTCCATGCTCCAAATCCATTTTAAAGCCATTTTTAAGGCATTTCGCGCATACATGAAATGAACACATTTTTCTCCAAAACTATAACAGATGCAAGCTTGTCCTGTTTGGTGGAGATGATATTTAATAAAATAAGTAGAAATCCACTAAAAGTTTTGTTTGGTTATCTTGCAATCCCGAGATAATCGTCTCCATGCTCCAAATCCATTTTAAAGCCATTTCAAAGGCATTTTGCGCATACATGAAATGAACACATTTTTCTCCAAAACTATAACACATGCAAGCTTGTCCTGTTTGGTGGAGATGATATTTAATAAAATAAGTAGAAATCCACTAAAAGTTTTGTTTGGTTATCTTGCAATCCCGAGATAATCGTCTCCATGCTCCAAATCCATTTTAAAGCCATTTTTAAGGCATTTCGCGCATACATGAAATGAACACATTTTTCTCCAAAACTATAACAGATGCAAGCTTGTCCTGTTTGGTGGAGATGATATTTAATAAAATAAGTAGAAATCCACTAAAAGTTTTGTTTGGTTATCTTGCAATCCCGAGATAATCGTCTCCATGCTCCAAATCCATTTTAAAGCCATTTTTAAGGCATTTCGCGCATACATGAAATGAACACATTTTTCTCCAAAACTATAACAGATGCAAGCTTGTCCTGTTTGGTGGAGATGATATTTAATAAAATAAGTAGAAATCCA
This sequence comes from Anomaloglossus baeobatrachus, assembly GCF_048569485.1. Taxonomy (NCBI): domain Eukaryota; kingdom Metazoa; phylum Chordata; class Amphibia; order Anura; family Aromobatidae; genus Anomaloglossus; species Anomaloglossus baeobatrachus. The sequence continues at coordinate 64,705 of NW_027442889.1, forward strand.
CTAAAATTTTTGTTTGGTTATCTTGCAATCCCGAGATAATCGTCTCCATGCTCCAAATCCATTTTAAAGCCATTTTTAAGGCATTTCGCGCATACATGAAATGAACACATTTTTCTCCAAAACTATAACAGATGCAAGCTTGTCCTGTTTGGTGGAGATGATATTTAATAAAATAAGTAGAAATCCACTAAAAGTTTTGTTTGGTTATATTGCAATCCCGAGATAATCGTCTCCATGCTCCAAATCCATTTTAAAGCCATTTTTAAGGCATTTCGCGCATACATGAAATGAACACATTTTTCTCCAAAACTATAACAGATGCAAGCTTGTCCTGTTTGGTGGAGATGATATTTAATAAAATAAGTAGAAATCCACTAAAAGTTTTGTTTGGTTATCTTGCAATCCCGAGATAATCGTCTCCATGCTCCAAATCCATTTTAAAGCCATTTTTAAGGCATTTCGCGCATACATGAAATGAACACATTTTTCTCCAAAACTATAACAGATGCAAGCTTGTCCTGTTTGGTGGAGATAATATTTAATAAAATAAGTAGAAATCTACTAAAAGTTTCGTTTGTTTATATTGCCATCCTGAGATAATCGTCTCCATGCTCCAAATCCATTTTAAAGCCATTTCAAAGGCATTTTGCGCATACATGAAATGAACACATTTTTCTCCAAAACTATAACACATGCAAGCTTGTCCTGTTTGGTGGAGATGATATTTAATAAAATAAGTAGAAATCCACTAAAAGTTTTGTTTGGTTATCTTGCAATCCCGAGATAATCGTCTCCATGCTCCAAATCCATTTTAAAGCCATTTTTAAGGCATTTCGCGCATACATGAAATGAACACATTTTTCTCCAAAACTATAACAGATGCAAGCTTGTCCTGTTTGGTGGAGATGATATTTAATAAAATAAGTAGAAATCCACTAAAAGTTTTGTTTGGTTATCTTGCAATCCCGAGATAATCGTCTCCATGCTCCAAATCCATTTTAAAGCCATTTTTAAGGCATTTCGCGCATACATGAAATGAACACATTTTTCTCCAAAACTATAACAGATGCAAGCTTGTCCAGTTTGGTGGAGATGATATTTAATAAAATAAGTAGAAATCAACTAAAAGTTTTGTTTGGTTATCTTGCAATCCCGAGATAATCGTCTCCATGCTCCAAATCCATTTTAAAGCCATTTTTAAGGCATTTCGCGCATACATGAAATGAACACATTTTTCTCCAAAACTATAACAGATGCAAGCTTGTCCTGTTTGGTAGAGATGATATTTAATAAAATAAGTAGAAATCCACTAAAAGTTTTGTTTGGTTATCTTGCAATCCCGAGATAATCGTCTCCATGCTCCAAATCCATTTTAAAGCCATTTTTAAGGCATTTCGCGCATACATGAAATGAACACATTTTTCTCCAAAACTATAACAGATGCAAGCTTGTCCTGTTTGGTGGAGATGATATTTAATAAAATAAGTAGAAATCCACTAAAAGTTTTGTTTGGTTATATTGCAATCCCGAGATAATCGTCTCCATGCTCCAAATCCATTTTAAAGCCATTTTTAAGGCATTTCGCGCATACATGAAATGAACACATTTTTCTCCAAAACTATAACAGATGCAAGCTTGTCCTGTTTGGTCGAGATGATATTTAATAAAATAAGTAGAAATCCACTAAAAGTTTTGTTTGGTTATCTTGCAATCCCGAGATAATCGTCTCCATGCTCCAAATCCATTTTAAAGCCATTTTTAAGGCATTTCGCGCATACATGAAATGAACACATTTTTCTCCAAAACTATAACAGATGCAAGCTTGTCCTGTTTGGTGGAGATAATATTTAATAAAATAAGTAGAAATCTACTAAAAGTTTCGTTTGTTTATATTGCCATCCTGAGATAATCGTCTCCATGCTCCAAATCCATTTTAAAGCCATTTCAAAGGCATTTTGCGCATACATGAAATGAACACATTTTTCTCCAAAACTATAACACATGCAAGCTTGTCCTGTTTGGTGGAGATGATATTTAATAAAATAAGTAGAAATCCACTAAAAGTTTTGTTTGGTTATCTTGCAATCCCGAGATAATCGTCTCCATGCTCCAAATCCATTTTAAAGCCATTTTTAAGGCATTTCGCGCATACATGAAATGAACACTTTTTCTCCAAAACTATAACAGATGCAAGCTTGTCCTGTTTGGTGGAGATGATATTTAATAAAATAAGTAGAAATCCACTAAAAGTTTTGTTTGGTTATCTTGCAATCCCGAGATAATCGTCTCCATGCTCCAAATCCATTTTAAAGCCATTTTTAAGGCATTTCGCGCATACATGAAATGAACACATTTTTCTCCAAAACTATAACAGATGCAAGCTTGTCCTGTTTGGTGGAGATGATATTTAATAAAATAAGTAGAAATCCACTAAAAGTTTTGTTTGGTTATATTGCAATCCCGAGATAATCGTCTCCATGCTCCAAATCCATTTTAAAGCCATTTTTAAGGCATTTCGCGCATACATGAAATGAACACATTTTTCTCCAAAACTATAACAGATGCAAGCTTGTCCTGTTTGGTGGAGATGATATTTAATAAAATAAGTAGAAATCCACTAAAATTTTTGTTTGGTTATCTTGCAATCCCGAGATAATCGTCTCCATGCTCCAAATCCATTTTAAAGCCATTTTTAAGGCATTTCGCGCATACATGAAATGAACACATTTTTCTCCAAAACTATAACAGATGCAAGCTTGTCCTGTTTGGTGGAGATGATATTTAATAAAATAAGTAGAAATCCACTAAAAGTTTTGTTTGGTTATATTGCAATCCCGAGATAATCGTCTCCATGCTCCAAATCCATTTTAAAGCCATTTTTAAGGCATTTCGCGCATACATGAAATGAACACATTTTTCTCCAAAACTATAACAGATGCAAGCTTGTCCTGTTTGGTGGAGATGATATTTAATAAAATAAGTAGAAATCCACTAAAAGTTTTGTTTGGTTATCTTGCAATCCCGAGATAATCGTCTCCATGCTCCAAATCCATTTTAAAGCCATTTCAAAGGCATTTTGCGCATACATGAAATGAACACATTTTTCTCCAAAACTATAACACATGCAAGCTTGTCCTGTTTGGTGGAGATGATATTTAATAAAATAAGTAGAAATCCACTAAAAGTTTTGTTTGGTTATCTTGCAATCCCGAGATAATCGTCTCCATGCTCCAAATCCATTTTAAAGCCATTTTTAAGGCATTTCGCGCATACATGAAATTAACACATTTTCTCCAAAACTATAACAGATGCAAGCTTGTTCTGTTTGGTGGAGATGATATTTAATAAAATAAGTAGAAATCCACTAAAAGTTTTGTTTGGTTATCTTGCAATCCCGAGATAATCGTCTCCATGCTCCAAATCCATTTTAAAGCCATTTTTAAGGCATTTCGCGCATACATGAAATGAACACATTTTTCTCCAAAACTATAACAGATGCAAGCTTGTCCTGTTTGGTGGAGATGATATTTAATAAAATAAGTAGAAATCCACTAAAAGTTTTGTTTGGTTATCTTGCAATCCCGAGATAATCGTCTCCATGCTCCAAATCCATTTTAAAGCCATTTTTAAGGCATTTCGCGCATACATGAAATGAACACATTTTTCTCCAAAACTATAACAGATGCAAGCTTGTCCTGTTTGGTGGAGATGATATTTAATAAAATAAGTAGAAATCCACTAAAAGTTTTGTTTGGTTATATTGCAATCCCGAGATAATCGTCTCCATGCTCCAAATCCATTTTAAAGCCATTTTTAAGGCATTTCGCGCATACATGAAATGAACACATTTTTCTCCAAAACTATAACAGATGCAAGCTTGTCCTGTTTGGTGGAGATGATATTTAATAAAATAAGTAGAAATCCACTAAAATTTTTGTTTGGTTATCTTGCAATCCCGAGATAATCGTCTCCATGCTCCAAATCCATTTTAAAGCCATTTTTAAGGCATTTCGCGCATACATGAAATGAACACATTTTTCTCCAAAACTATAACAGATGCAAGCTTGTCCTGTTTGGTGGAGATGATATTTAATAAAATAAGTAGAAATCCACTAAAAGTTTTGTTTGGTTATATTGCAATCCCGAGATAATCGTCTCCATGCTCCAAATCCATTTTAAAGCCATTTTTAAGGCATTTCGCGCATACATGAAATGAACACATTTTTCTCCAAAACTATAACAGATGCAAGCTTGTCCTGTTTGGTGGAGATGATATTTAATAAAATAAGTAGAAATCCACTAAAAGTTTTGTTTGGTTATCTTGCAATCCCGAGATAATCGTCTCCATGCTCCAAATCCATTTTAAAGCCATTTTTAAGGCATTTCGCGCATACATGAAATGAACACATTTTTCTCCAAAACTATAACAGATGCAAGCTTGTCCTGTTTGGTGGAGATAATATTTAATAAAATAAGTAGAAATCTACTAAAAGTTTCGTTTGTTTATATTGCCATCCTGAGATAATCGTCTCCATGCTCCAAATCCATTTTAAAGCCATTTCAAAGGCATTTCGCGCATACATGAAATGAACACATTTTTCTCCAAAACTATAACAGATGCAAGCTTGTCCTGTTTGGTGGAGATGATATTTAATAAAATAAGTAGAAATCCACTAAAAGTTTTGTTTGGTTATCTTGCAATCCCGATATAATTGTCTCCATGCTCCAAATCCATTTTAAAGCCATTTTTAAGGCATTTCGCGCATACATGAAATGAACACATTTTTCTCCAAAACTATAACAGATGCAAGCTTGTCCTGTTTGGTGGAGATGATATTTAATAAAATAAGTAGAAATCCACTAAAAGTTTTGTTTGGTTATCTTGCAATCCCGAGATAATCGTCTCCATGCTCCAAATCCATTTTAAAGCCATTTTTAAGGCATTTCGCGCATACATGAAATGAACACATTTTTCTCCAAAACTATAACAGATGCAAGCTTGTCCTGTTTGGTGGAGATGATATTTAATAAAATAAGTAGAAATCCACTAAAAGTTTTGTTTGGTTATCTTGCAATCCCGAGATAATCGTCTCCATGCTCCAAATCCATTTTAAAGCCATTTCAAAGGCATTTTGCGCATACATGAAATGAACACATTTTTCTCCAAAACTATAACACATGCAAGCTTGTCCTGTTTGGTGGAGATGATATTTAATAAAATAAGTAGAAATCCACTAAAAGTTTTGTTTGGTTATCTTGCAATCCCGAGATAATCGTCTCCATGCTCCAAATCCATTTTAAAGCCATTTTTAAGGCATTTCGCGCATACATGAAATTAACACATTTTCTCCAAAACTATAACAGATGCAAGCTTGTTCTGTTTGGTGGAGATGATATTTAATAAAATAAGTAGAAATCCACTAAAAGTTTTGTTTGGTTATCTTGCAATCCCGAGATAATCGTCTCCATGCTCCAAATCCATTTTAAAGCCATTTTTAAGGCATTTCGCGCATACATGAAATGAACACATTTTTCTCCAAAACTATAACAGATGCAAGCTTGTCCTGTTTGGTGGAGATGATATTTAATAAAATAAGTAGAAATCCACTAAAAGTTTTGTTTGGTTATCTTGCAATCCCGAGATAATCGTCTCCATGCTCCAAATCCATTTTAAAGCCATTTTTAAGGCATTTCGCGCATACATGAAATGAACACATTTTTCTCCAAAACTATAACAGATGCAAGCTTGTCCTGTTTGGTGGAGATGATATTTAATAAAATAAGTAGAAATCCACTAAAAGTTTTGTTTGGTTATATTGCAATCCCGAGATAATCGTCTCCATGCTCCAAATCCATTTTAAAGCCATTTTTAAGGCATTTCGCGCATACATGAAATGAACACATTTTTCTCCAAAACTATAACAGATGCAAGCTTGTCCTGTTTGGTGGAGATGATATTTAATAAAATAAGTAGAAATCCACTAAAATTTTTGTTTGGTTATCTTGCAATCCCGAGATAATCGTCTCCATGCTCCAAATCCATTTTAAAGCCATTTTTAAGGCATTTCGCGCATACATGAAATGAACACATTTTTCTCCAAAACTATAACAGATGCAAGCTTGTCCTGTTTGGTGGAGATGATATTTAATAAAATAAGTAGAAATCCACTAAAAGTTTTGTTTGGTTATATTGCAATCCCGAGATAATCGTCTCCATGCTCCAAATCCATTTTAAAGCCATTTTTAAGGCATTTCGCGCATACATGAAATGAACACATTTTTCTCCAAAACTATAACAGATGCAAGCTTGTCCTGTTTGGTGGAGATGATATTTAATAAAATAAGTAGAAATCCACTAAAAGTTTTGTTTGGTTATCTTGCAATCCCGAGATAATCGTCTCCATGCTCCAAATCCATTTTAAAGCCATTTTTAAGGCATTTCGCGCATACATGAAATGAACACATTTTTCTCCAAAACTATAACAGATGCAAGCTTGTCCTGTTTGGTGGAGATAATATTTAATAAAATAAGTAGAAATCTACTAAAAGTTTCGTTTGTTTATATTGCCATCCTGAGATAATCGTCTCCATGCTCCAAATCCATTTTAAAGCCATTTCAAAGGCATTTTGCGCATACATGAAATGAATACATTTTTCTCCAAAACTATAACACATGCAAGCTTGTCCTGTTTGGTGGAGATGATATTTATTAAAATAAGTAGAAATCCACTAAAAGTTTTGTTTGGTTATCTTGCAATCCCGAGATAATCGTCTCCATGCTCCAAATCCATTTTAAAGCCATTTTTAAGGCATTTCGCGCATACATGAAATGAACACATTTTTCTCCAAAACTATAACAGATGCAAGCTTGTCCTGTTTGGTGGAGATGATATTTAATAAAATAAGTAGAAATCCACTAAAAGTTTTGTTTGGTTATCTTGCAATCCCGAGATAATCGTCTCCATGCTCCAAATCCATTTTAAAGCCATTTTTAAGGCATTTCGCGCATACATGAAATGAACACATTTTTCTCCAAAACTATAACAGATGCAAGCTTGTCCTGTTTGGTGGAGATGATATTTAATAAAATAAGTAGAAATCCTCTAAAAGTTTTGTTTGGTTATCTTGCAATCCCGAGATAATCGTCTCCATGCTCCAAATCCATTTTAAAGCCATTTCAAAGGCATTTTGCGCATACATGAAATGAACACATTTTTCTCCAAAACTATAACACATGCAAGCTTGTCCTGTTTGGTGGAGATGATATTTAATAAAATAAGTAGAAATCCACTAAAAGTTTTGTTTGGTTATCTTGCAATCCTGAGATAATCGTCTCCATGCTCCAAATCCATTTTAAAGCCATTTTTAAGGCATTTCGCGCATACATGAAATGAACACATTTTTCTCCAAAACTATAACAGATGCAAGCTTGTCCTGTTTGGTGGAGATGATATTTAATAAAATAAGTAGAAATCCACTAAAAGTTTTGTTTGGTTATCTTGCAATCCCGAGATAATCGTCTCCATGCTCCAAATCCATTTTAAAGCCATTTTTAAGGCATTTCGCGCATACATGAAATGAACACATTTTTCTCCAAAACTATAACAGATGCAAGCTTGTCCTGTTTGGTGGAGATGATATTTAATAAAAATAAGTAGAAATCCACTAAAATTTTTGTTTGGTTATCTTGCAATCCCGAGATAATCGTCTCCATGCTCCAAATCCATTTTAAAGCCATTTTTAAGGCATTTCGCGCATACATGAAATGAACACATTTTTCTCCAAAACTATAA